>NC_079890.1:39166303-39383328 GCF_024868665.1 Triplophysa rosa
AAAAAAAACACAACACACTATAGTTACCTAATCATTGGCCATTAACACTATTTGAAAATAAATTTTGCTCTCCTTTCTTTCTGACTTGCAAATTTCTCAATGACCTTCTGGATAAAGTCAATGATCTCAGTCACCATTCTCTTCTCCATTGACAGCATGGCCAATGCATTTAGACTCTCCTGGGTCATGCTATTTCTCAGAAAAGTCTTAACTCTTTTCAAAGTTGAGAAACACCTCTCAGCCTCTGCTGTGGTCATGGGTGTGGTGATGAGGATCTTTAGGAGAGTGACAGTCTCTGAAAAGACTTCTTCAAGATTGTTCTCCTTAAACAGCTGAAGTAGGTCCACAGCACCACAACAGGTTCTGAACTCTTCCTTGCAGTAGATGAGACTAAGCTCTGTCTAGCTTACTCCCATTGAGCACTGGATAGGCCTTCAAAGTCCTACTCAGTGCATCTTCAGGAAACGCCACTGTGTACTGTTCAAACCTGTCTGCTTGCAGCAGGGTGGCACTAACGAGGTGGCTTGTGAAGCAGAACCGTTCCATGGTGTGATGGAGTAAAGTGTCACAGACCTACAGAGTGAAGGACAAAAACAAAAATGATGTAGTGATGACAAAATGTCAATTTCAACTGCAACATGATCAGTTGTAAGTCATAGAGAGACGGAGACCAGTTTCAGTGTTTGAATCCCTGATTTATCCAAACTTCATACATATGGACTAGACAAACATGCCAAGTTTCATGAACTTCTGATGCTTAGGGCGCTAATAGCATTTTTTTATTATCAGCCATTTTCATATCAATCAGATAAAGAGGGCACACCACTAGAGGAATCCTAAGAATAACAAATCTATTTAGATTAGTTTCATAAAGTTTAATAAAGCCCAATATCAAAGGATCTACTCTTTGCTTCAATATTTAAGCAAAAAATGTATAAACTCAAAGACATGAGAATTCAATTCAATTCAATTTTATTTATATAGCGCTTTTCACAATGTGCATTGTTCCAAAGCAGCTTTACAGGAGCAAATAAGAAAAACACAGAAAGGTAAAACACAGCACAGTGCATGGTGTTTATAGACCAAGCAAGATCATTATAATAAATAATATCTAATAAATAAATGAATAAATAAATAAATGAGTCCCAGTCTCCCGGTGAGCAAGCCAACACTGCACTGCTCTGCTGTGGCGAGGAACCCAAACTCCAATGATGAATAATGGAGAAAAAAAAACCTCGGGAGAAACCAGGCTCAGCCGGGAGGGCCAGATCTCCTCTGACGTGTCATAGCTGCACTCAGTGACCCCGACCAAAGCCACCGAGCAACGTCCACGAAGAACAGGGAGAGCCCACGAGCCGCGACCCAGGAAGCCCCACCCGCCGAAACCGTGCAGGTCCAACCCGGTCCCATTCCGCGATCAACAACAGACAACAGAGGAACAACCAGGGAAAAGTAGTAATGGCATAATTAACTTTATTCCTCTGTTGTCCGACATCGACCACAAAACAAGACCAACCAGACCAGACCCACACAGTCCCAACAAATGAAACGCCCCGAACCACAACCAACAAGCCCCCCCACTCCCACAACACCCACCCAGCTACCTCCAATCAAAGTCACTGAGTGCAGCCATAACTTCAAACTGCTGTCGTGTGATGTAAGTTTAGCATTAAATACCAAGTATTGTAAATTTAGCATTTATGTGACAGGTAGTCCGTCTTTGCTCTCGGTTGGGGATGGAATTGTCTGAGCTGGGCCGGCCAGATGGTCGCCTTTTTCTTGGGTGGTGATGGAATTGCCTTGGATGGAGCTGGATGGTCAGTCAGTCCGCAGGCTCTCGCAGGAGGATGGCACGGGATTTTCCGATGTAGCTGGCGTAATCTCTAGTTGTGGATGGGCATATGACGTTCATCTGGGCCTGGCGGAATCTCTCCCTACCTCGGGATGGGCATCCCGAGGCGAGGGCAGAAACAGAAAGAGAATAATTAGCGTAGCTGCTGTTCATTATGTCATGGCTCTGCTTCCTTAGTCATGTTTTTCTTGGTCCTGTAGCAGAGCCATGGCAAAGTCTTTGGTTATGTGTGGAGAGAAACATATTATTGTCCTTTTGACAATAATATGCGTTCTCTCCAGTGTCTCGTTATTGGCCCCGCCCCTCTCGTTTCCTGTATTGTCTCCCTCTTGTGTCTTATGTTCTACACCTGCCCTTGCTCGTTATCCCTCGTTTGTCTTCCCTATTTAAACCCTCATGTTTCATTGTCCTGTGTTTGCTACGTGGTTTCATGTTGTGCTTACCGTCTTCTCATGTTTTTGTTCCTGTTGTGGATTCCCCTGTCTCATTGTAGTAAGTGTTGAGTTTAGTTCATGTCTATTGTTTGTTAGTCTAGTATTTAGTTAGTCTTTGTCCCTGTTTATCCTTTGTCATTATTGTTTTACCCCCTCGTGGGCCTTTGTTTTGTGTTTTATATTTTATTATTAAAGTCTGTTGTCCAACGCTGCCTGCAATTGGGTTCTTCTCCTCAAGTCCACGACACCTTCACTGCTTTGGTTAACCAGAGAATGGAGAGAATTTCTGCAAAGGATTAAGAAAATGTATGACTAATAACAATAATAATGATAACAAATTCAAAAGAAGGACTACAGCTGCTACCTGATCTTCTGTATGTCCTGCTGGAACTGCTGGATGCTCCCCTTAATGTGGACTGAATCTATGTCCTTCTTCTGGAGTTTGGCATAGAGGATGTCCACGTGTGGCATGATGTTGTGGAAAACTTGCAGAAAAAAATTAAAATCCTGATCCTCCAGCAGCATGGCAAAGCCTCCTGCCTCTCTGGTGGTAACAGGGTCAAAGTCACCTGAGTCTCCAATAGTTTCAAAACAGCGAATGAGGCCCTCTCTGTGCTCAAACACTGTATTGATGGCACTGCTGTGGAAGTTCCATCTAACACTGCTTGATGTTAGTAGTCTATGGGCAACTACTTTATCAAGAACATCTGTGCGCTTGGGTGATCTTGAAAAAAAGCTGGCAAATCCTCCAAGGTTAGAAAAAAAATTCTAACTTTGGTTATGTGAGAAGTTTGCATTATTAGATTGAGCTGATGCGCATAGCAGTGGATGTAATGTGCATTTGGGTACACATCAAGAATCTTCCTTTGAACACCTACCTACTGGCTCCATCATACGCTTGGGAGATGAGTTTACTCTTCTGATCCTCTGGAAGGATGACAGTAAGATGCTCTTTTAGTGCTGTAGCGATGGAATCAGCTGTAGTTGAATGCAGATGAATAAAAGCAAAAAACCTCTCCTGTTCGTTGCTTTTGCCATCAATGTAGCGCAGCACAAGCACAAGTTGGCACTGTGTGGCAATATCAGTGGTCTCGTCGGCCTGGATTGATTCTTGGATTATGTGTTCCCTCATAACAGACAACATACAGTCCAACAGCTCGTTCTGCACGGTTTTCGAAGTTCCCTTAAACACAGAGGCATTCTCGAGGTGCTCTTTCAAAACTCCATCAAGAGAAGCAACAAAGTCGACCAAGCCACGGAATATCCCGGGGTTATCTGAGCTCTCGCTCTCATTGTGGCCACGCAAAGCCAGCTCAAATGCGCCACAACATTTGACACAGTCTATAATTCTAGACAGGATGTGTCGATTTTTTGTGACCTCTTCATTGTGCCTTCTAATGCCAATCCTGTAGCCCTCATCTAGCTGTTCAGCAATGCTAAGCTTCCCAAAAAACTGGAGCCTCATAGCGTTGTCCAGATGGCTGCAGCTACTTTCATGTCGCTTGCACTTATCAGAGAGATGTTTTAAATCGCAAACCCCTGTTGTTGTCCACAACATTTCGGTGCCAAGACTTTGAAACAGCAAACAGGGAAAACAATAAAAGGCATGACTTACATCGCATCCAGCTAGCCAACTCCGTTTTCTATAAGAAGTGCCGGAAAAGCACCGAGTGTAAGATCGACCGCGATCACTTGACTGCTGCTGAATTTGCAAGTTGGGTCGATCTGGTCCAAGCTCCTTGATCCGTTTTTTTTCTTCATCCGAACGCCTTTGGAACGGGTATTCTTGTAAAGATAAAACCGAATTTTCTTTCATCTCGAGATAATTTCGCTTGCTTCCACGTTAATCAGTACCTGTCAGTCAAATGACAATCTGCTGAGCGGTAATGAGAGGCGTTAAGAACGGTCCAATCACATGAGGCCAAAAATATAAAAACAATATTGATTCGCTTACAACAAAAATGGGAGGGTTTGGGGTGCAGAGTGCTGCACCCCAAGGACGATTTGAAACAAGCCAATTAGAGCTCAGCGTCAAATCACATGCTTTTCAAAAATGTTCGTGCCTACATTCACACTCATTTGTCCGGTGCCCCGCACACACGTATGAACAAAATAAAATTTAGATTTTTTAATAAATGATAATATGACTAACGGTGGAATAGTACGACTAAATTATTTTATTACGTTATTAATTTGCAATATATATATTAAACTTATTGTTGGCATATTAAAGTAGCTTTCTTCTCTGGCTAACTTTAAGGGGGCGGCGCCCCAGCGCCCCCTATTGACCGGCCGCCACTGTGCTATAGTGTCATTATTTATTCAATAAAAGCGCAGAACGTGGAACATATAATCAACAGCTATAGCAGGAAAAACACACAGAGCTGAATTTTGCTGCTGCTCCGTTGAGTTTGTCTGGACAAAGTTAGACCAACAAGATCCAAAAGCTGCTGAATTTGCTGCCGTGGCAGGTTAACTTTTCTATAATTATAATTGCATCATAAATTGTAGCCAGGTTTTCACAGATTAAATGCAAAAAAATGCTCCGCAGAGCATTCTTTGGTTTGCCAACTGATGCACCTTTAGATAATATCATTAAAAAGCTAACAACCATCAGTGTAATGACAATTAAATTATTTGCATCAAAACATGTAAATATACTGGTAAATTTAACTTGATCATTTTATTTGTATAGACTGCGATGTAAAGAAGCTTTTTTTTTCACAGTGGCCACTAGCGAGGTGAACTCTTAACAGTGAAAAGGTATAGCTAAGAGCACTCCAGACCAACCTTCTGAACGTATGACTTACAGAAGGTGTGCTTAACTAAGAATGTTTCGGGAAACACATATTAACGGTAGGGTACAGCTTAAGGTATAACTTAAGGACGACGTAGCGTTAAGAAGGTTTCTGGAATTGCGGCCCAGATCAGTGTGGGTCTATCAGTCTCCAAACAACACATGAGGTTTCAAATAGTTATTATCAGATTATCACAGATGTGTTTATATCTATTTTTTCTAGACAATATAGCAATTAAAGGACAGGCAATACAGTCATCCACATATTCCACCTGGGGAGCTCAAAGTGCCATCGATGGTAGAAGATATGGAGCATATGAAGCATCCTGCTCCATTACAGGTTATGAAATTAGCCCATGGTGGAGGTTGGATCTCCTGCAAAATTATCAGATTAGTACAGTACTCCTCACTTCTAGATCAGACGGATATTTGGAGCAAACCAACGGAGCAGAGATTCGTATTGGAAACTCACTGGACAACAATGGAAACAACAATCCCATGTAAAGTTATTCATGAAATCAAGCTGCTTTCGCACCGGGAAGTCATAAATCATAGGAACCAAGAGGTCTGTCCTCCTCTAACAAAATTTATATCGGGACATTTCTTTTACAACAACATAAAGTGCTACTATTGGGCCAACAGACGATGCCATCTTCCATCGCAGATGGCTGTCAAACGTCACAATGTTTAGCCGGCATCATGATTATCACTATGCCGGCTAAACATTGTGACTGTATAAAGACATGCCTGTTGCTTGCGCTGTATAAATATGTGTCTGACTGCACAGCTCGCTGTGTGTAAAGGAGACGCATCTGACTTTATAACTGATGTCATCGTCCATCGCAATGTTTCACTGTAGACATTGTCCGATGCCAATTTGATAGACATCGCCCAACCCTAAGTACTACATATCATTGAGGCTGAACACATACAGCACGTCAGGTAAAGTGAAAATGAAAGCTGTGGCACGTGTTCAGCCAGTCAACATACTCTTGCCTCCCTAGTTCCTATTGTTCTGGGTTAGACCCTACTCGAAAGATCGAGCTAATTTAGTCCACCTGAAAGACATTTCTTGACTAAAATCATTCCTAAAGATCATGCCAAATAGCAGGTACCTCCTCCAGTAGTTACAGGAGCTACGAAAATGCTTCTGCCGTGCGAAAGCCTCTTGAAACCCTTCCTGTTGTGAAAGTATTGGAGTAAATGTACTTGGTTACTTTACTCAAGTATGTTTTTGGCTACTTTGTAGTTGTACTGAGTATTAAAGATATTAACAACTTTTCCTCTCTACTTGACAACATTTTTAAATGAGTTTATGTACTCTTTACTACACTACATGTGTAATGACTATTACAATTACACATTACATTTTGCATGGCACCTAACTTGTTCTGCAGCAGTTTATTTCTGCTACAGAAGAATTAATATTGCCATTTACAGGGCATTGAAGGTACTATATCTTTGCCCTTACTTACTGAAACTTGTCAACATGGCTTCTTTACGTGAATGCGGGTGCATTACCAGGTAGTTGACATCGCTGGTGTTTTATGTGGGGAGAGGACATGATGGCAGCCGGCGATAAGGCCAAAACCAGCATGTCCAGTTTGTAATTTTTTACTTAACTTTATTTTGTTTATCCGTTTTACTCAAGAGACCCTTTTGAAGGATATTGGTTTCCTTATGAGCACTTGAGCTTAACTGAGACTTGGGTGTTTGTAATAGGCTATGGTGTCGATCTTGATTTGTTGCAATTTTGAGGTGTTCAGTTTGATACGATTGCTCTCCTCACGAATCCTGTCTCTTGTTTTTCACTGACGTGTCTCTTAAGTGTTGAGGACTAGTGCTTCTTTGAGCCTACATTCAGTACGAGTAAAATACTCAAGTACTGTTAAAATCAGATACTCAAAGACTTTTACTCAAGTCATTTTGGAATTCAAGATTTGTAACTTGTAATGGAGTCATTTTCACTGCAAGGTATCTGTACTTTTACTTAAGTATGGTTTTCAGGTACTCTTTACACATCTGCCTTAGACACTGATTGATTTAAACACCACGATAAAGATTCATTGATTTTCTCTCTCTAGATGTGCTGTGACTTCTGGTTTTCTAACTAGTCAAACCCTCACTTACTCATGTCATGGCATGGAGGGACGTTACGTGAACGTGGTCATGACAGGACGTGCATCTTATCTCTCTCTGTGTGAGGTGGAGGTCTATGACGCAGGTAATGGCATTCTGGACCGCTCTGGGGAATTTGATTTACTGTACAAAACGTTTAAAAATAATTTATAATTTATTCATCAAAACTGTCTTTGTGTAACATCTTGTTTATACTTCAGTTCACATTCAACTTATCATGAAATATTGGACATATATTTAAGTTTTTATTTTTCAAGCTGTGACAAGGGTCTGTCAGATTCAAAACAGAACATGAAGTTGAAAAGTTGGTCACACTTCAGAATAGGGGGCAATACCCGGTATAGGTTTTAGTAGAGTATCATAAATGTGTTTTTAAATATCTCCAGAATGACTGACTTAATGTTTTCAATACATGTTCTTTTAGACAATTTAGCATTTAATGGAACGGCTACACAGTCATCCACATATTCCAACCGTGGAGCTCAGGGTGCAGTAGATGGTATAAGATATGGCTCATTTCCACCAACATACTGCTCCTGCACATCATCTGAAAGTGACCCATGGTGGAGGATGGACCTCTTGAATAATTATGACATCAGTACAGTCATCATCACTACTAGATCAGACGGATATTTGGAACAAACCAACGGAGCAGAGATTCGTATTGGAAACTCACTGGACAACAATGGAAACAACAATCCCATGTAAAGTTATTCATGAAATCACTTCAACACTTTTCATTGATTGATTGATTAAACACCTCTATAGAGATTCATTGATTCTCTCTCTCTAGATGTGCTGTTGTTTCTGGTCTTCTGGCTCGTCATACTGTCAGTTACTCATGTAATGGAATGGATGGACGTTATGTGAATGTGGTCATGTCTGGACGTACATCTGTTCTCACTCTGTGTGAAGTGGAGGTCTATGGAAAACGTAATTCTTAAAACCATAATTCTGTAGGGCCTAAATTTGATTTTCTATAACTACCTATTTATTTGAATACATTACAATATCCAGTTTGTATTCTTGTTCAATATCTCGGTGGTGGAGTATTGCATTGGCTGTGTAAAATGTTGTGGGTTCAAATTCCCAGGGAACACACATGGTGAATAAAGTGCTTCGCTTGAATGCACTGGATAAAAGCATTTGCCAAATAAACGTTATCGTATATTTTTAAATGTATGATTAAAGCCAATGAGAATAGATTTGTGTGGTACTTTACAATCCCTGTTTTAAGTTTAATATTTAAGTTAAATTAAATGATATCAGTGTTGTTGCAGTTCAATGCTGTGTGTTTATGTACAAACCTGAGTTTAAATCGGAGTCAAACATAACTGACCCGATTAAAAAATAATAATTAGTCGGAAAAAGAAAAAGAACTTTGTAAATTAACTTCTTGCCCTCCCAGCTGTATATAACGTCCTTTATTTAATTTAACACAATAGTTATGTTAAATAATAATCTTCATATTTCAAGCTTTAAACTATCAGCATCGTCTTCGTTGCACCATAGATGTATTCAAGAGGTCACATGAAGGATTGTTCTAGTATTGTGTATCAAATTTTTCAATAATACGTTTCTTCTGGTTTGATTTTGGTTCAGACTCTCAAGTGTTTGTTGGACTGACTTAACTTTTGTGATTGTTGCATTTGTGTTTTCTGTGTTTCAGGTCATAGAAAAAAAACTTTTCTAAGACTGAAGTTCTCCTCCAGTGGTGATGTAGCTGCTGAGAGCGACAAAATCCTCCATCAGGTGAGAAAAAGAGTCTTAAAATACAAAAGTAAAAGTGATGATTTAAGAGAGAAGTGACATATGAGAGTGTTTGATGTGTGTAAATATATGAGATGAGTGATGATGAGAGAATGAGAAATGACAGTATGTTTCATGTGTGGATTGAAATCTTTGATGAATTTTAGCTGCAGTCTGCTCTGGCATTGAATATCTCTGATTTTAATCTGTCCTGGACACAACTACCTGAGAAAGAGAAACTGAAGGACGACGGAGGCAGGTACAGTCTCTTTAGAAGGTTCTTTAATTTTTTTGAAATACAGTATACAGAAAACAAATCTATAGAGAGAAAAACAAAAACAAACAAATCAAATCCTGTTTCATATGACGAACAATAAATACAAAGGGGTCTGCACATCCAAGCAACCCAGATTGGGCTCAGGTGCCGTACAAAAAAAAAGGTTAAATCACAAAAAGAAAGAAATGTGTTGTCCGCACACTGATATAATATGCTTCAAAGTTTATTTAAATAGCGCATCAGGCACAATAGCATTGTGGCTTACAAATCACCTTTAAATAGGATCAGGTGTTAGCCGTAATTAGGCACAAAAAACACATTACAGCAAGAAATTACATAAATCTCAATATAAATGACACCCAATGTACACATCAAATACGCACCAAACAACATTAAAGATCATCAGAAAACATCATAATCCCCATTATAAAAAAGGCTTAATATGTAAATCCAATGACATTCTCTATACTTTTCTCTCATAATCACCACCTCTTAGTGGTTTTGTGACTTTCTCAATACCGATGTATTGTAAAGCACTGATATTGTGACCGGCTGATTTAAAATGAGACGCTACCGGACTTCGCTTATCACCAGTTCTAATATTGCTACGGTGTTCACAAATACGGGTACGTAACGGCCTAGAGGTTTTTCCTGCAAGCCCACAGGGACAACGAATAAGATAAATAACATGCGTAGAGGAACAGGTAATAGTACCACGTATTAAAATGTTATGGCCAGTACGCGGGTGACTGAAAGATTTACACTTATATGTGAAAGTGCATTGAGCGCAATTGCCACATTTATAGTTTCCTGAGGGAAGAGTACACTGTAAACCCGGACAAGTTGAGTGTACTTAAACATTTTGAGGTAACCGATTACCTTAAAAAAGTTAAGTAATGTGTATTTGATATTTGAGTAAAGAGAACTTAAAATGTTCAGCTCATCCAACATATAAAAGGGCATTGCACTAAATTCTGAGTAGACTGAACTTAAAATAATTAGTAACATCAACTGCTCTATCGAACTTTACTTAAAATATATGAGGAAACCGATTAAATCAATATTTTTAAGTAAAGAAGTGTAATTTTAAGTTAGTTGAACTCAATAATAATTGTTGTCTGAACTTATCGATCAAATATAATTATTTCAAAACTACAAAATCATTACTTAAGTTAACTTATTATAATAGTGTTCACTTTACTAAAACAATATTAGAAAGTGAGTAAACTACCATTATGGTGATCAGTGTTTGCTTTAGTTGGGCTCTTGACTCTTGCCTTCTGTTAAGTTAACTTCTCTGTCAGTGCTTGTGTGTGTTTCAGAAATAACACTTGCACATTGACTAAAAAGAGATCTTTAGAAGTCTGTTTGGAGCAGATTTCATAATAGGTGTCAATTATTAATAAAGTACAAAAGCTGTTGTAAATAAGACTGAGTTTGATCCTTTTCTTACTGATGAGAATGTTTCAGTTCATAAGTGCACAAGGATTGTGTCAAAATAAAGAACGTTTTACTGACACACTTAGACATCAACACTATACAAACCTCAACAATGGTGACAATCATCAAACTAATTCAGATAAACAGATCAACTGCAATGCATGCTGGGAATCATGAATGAGTTTTGTACTATGATGTTACCCAGCATGCATTGCAGCATGAAGTTTTAGTTTGTTGATTGTCACCATTGTTGAGATTCATACACTGATTATTCATGTCTAATTTATTTATTAGTTAAAAGGTTTGTAAGCATATTAAATTTGTCTCTGAGGATATGACAGTCATAACACTAATCTGTAATATAAATCAGTTTACAAAGTAATAAAACCACACACTCTTTATCAGTGATTCATAATGAGCACCAATTGAAATCAGTTACCGGATTCTTTGCTTTTTACCCCAAACAAACGGGTTTAACACACTGTTTCAGGGGCTAAAGAGAACCTAAGCAAATGTTCTAGTAGTGAAACACAAGAGTCAAGAGCCCAACTAAAGCAAACACTGATCACCATAATGGTAGTCTGGTTAAATTTGAACCTTTTTTAAAAAATGTATTCAATGGTTGCTTGCTATCTGGGACACTTTAAAGTTTTAAGTAAACAGGACTATTTCAGTTTTGAGTACAGTTAACTCATTTTTAATGAGTAGATTGCAGAGGTGTGGACTCGAGTCACATGACTTGGACTCGAGTCAGACTCGAGTCATGAATTTGATGACTTTTGACTCGACTTGACAAAATGTAAAGAGACTTGCAACTCGACTTGGACTTTAACATCAGTAACTCGTGACTTCACTTGGACTTGAGCCTTTTGACTTGAAAAGACTTGCTACTTTCCCCAAAACCCAAAGATTAAAAAGTATGTTGACGTGGACCGCTCTATCTCTCTCTATGTTTATGTGCATCTGTGTGTGTGTGTGCTGTCGGCACAACATCCAATCAATTTAGATCCACGTTGTTTTGATCCGACAGCATCCATCCAATCAAATTGCAGGACAACCAATGAAGAAGAACTTTCAAACAACGCGCCAGTTGGCAAAAATGATAACAAAGATAGTTTCGTTCGGGTATAAAAACTACGAGGTGGTCAACAAAAAACGAATTGCAATATGCAAAACATGCGGGTCGAAGATTACAGATGGAGACGCAACAACTTCTAACTTCGTTCGACATTTGAAGTTGCACAAAGAACGGTACGTTTTGAATGACGCTAACGTTAGCTTATCGGCTAAGTAACTTTGCTAGCTGCATAGTTAAATCAATGAGACTGTAAACTCACTGTTAACGTTACATTGCAAACACGTTAAAATGATCCCTGGGTATAGAGCGATGTATGGCTTAATATATGAACAATGGCATTGACTTTATAATTGTGAAATAAAAAAACAGTGTAACTGTCACAGTATTCATAAACTTTGAAAAAATATTTTTACTAGGAGGCCGCCATTTTTTTGCGTCAGAATCCGTGATGTCAAATGGTTGCGACCTAATCCTGTTCTCTTTCGCAACAGCGAAGCACACACGTTTTCCATATATAACAGTAAAATATGACACGTAAAACATAAGATCAGATATACAAACACACAGGGACAGTAGGTGGCGGTATGTCCTCTTGACACAAGCCAGCCTGCCAGCCATAAAAGAACGCGTTCAGTATTAGACGTCTGTTCAAGGTGAGCGTGCGTTAAATCATAGCTTTAAACTACCGCCTTTGAGACATTTAAGACTATTTAAGACATCAGCATCCACCATAATCGTATACTTTATACATTATGAGAATATACTGATAAACACAATAATAATGCTTGCGGTTTGGTTATTTATTCTGTATTAGAGCACACGTGAATATTAGCCCCCGTCAGCTAATGACCGAGGGAGACAATAACGTTAAGCTACTTGTGTTGATAAATCAATATCAAAAAGTCAAAATCTGGATAAAATGCATTGTATAATGGCTAAAACATCGTGTATATGATAAACTCGAAATGATTTTGGTTATTAATATGCATGTTTGTGTTGTTTCTGACAAACAATATTAAAATGTAGGAAAATACATCAAATAGCGTCTGTATTTTCTTTCTTCTTTTAGCATTATATAAAAGGAGGAGCGACAGCAGTAAAGGACGAGACAGAACCAGGCCTGGACTTTACGTTATGTTTTATTATGTGTGACCGGCAGTCGACCGTGAGGGAGCTGCCGGCATTTTACTTTCGTTTTGTTGTTTGTTGATTTTATTAAAGTTTTGTTGTTCAACGTTCGCCGGTTCCCTCCTTCTTCCTTGCTGTGAACATTGTTACACACATATATATAATATATATATATTATCCTACAGAACCTTATATTTACTGAAGAACTGATTAGTGTGTCGGTGTTTAGTTTGGCTGCCTAGCTGTGCTTGCAACCAGTTTACGTCATCGAAAAAGAACATGGCGGCCTCCTTAGGTTAAAATGAGTATTACATTTAGGTTTTTTTTAAGAACTGAAAATATTTGATGTGTTTCTAACGACAAATGCTAGTAGTGTAAGGCTATTACAACGCATTAAGCCATACATCTCTCTATACACCGGGTTCCCTTTAAAGGGACTCGAAAGGACTTGAAACTCAAACTGTAGGACTTGGGACTTGACTTGAGACTTGACTCGGGACTTGAGGGCAAAGACTTGAGACTTACTTGTGACTTGCAATACAATGACTTGGTCCCACCTCTGGTAGATTGTACTGTTCGGGATTACAGTGTAGGAATGCCCTGTACCTTAAGGGAAATCTGATTTTACCAACACATCACGAAGATTATTTTGACGTTTGAAAACCAATTTTGGACCACTGGAAAATATCCGAGATAACTTGGGATCAGTGCGTACGATGTGCCAAAGTTTGTTAAGAACACGACAAAATACTTTACAATGCAAAAAGCGGAGTCAGACTGCAACGTTCTTAGAACGTTATTTTTTGGTTCCCAAAAATAACCAAAAGGGAACCAAAAACTAACGTTAGGGGAACGTTCTGTGTTTGCTGGGAAACTAATGCTGGTAGTGTCACATTCCATACTGAAGCTGACATGTTCAGTCCGCGAATGAATAAAGTCCAAAAAAGAAATTAACTCTGTAGGAGTAGCCTTAGTTATCATAAAATGTCATCAATATACCTTCTACAAAACAATATCTTAGGAAAAAAGGGATTTGTCTCATTTAATACAAACTCATTTTCAAAGACTCCCATATACAAACAAGCATAATTAGGTGCCATTTTGCTACCCATAGCTGTTCCTTTTACTTGCAGAAAAAAATCATCTTGAAAACGAAAATAGTTATTAGTCAGGACAATATCAGCTAGATCCAATAAGCATTCAGTGCTAGGCTTTACATCCCCCATTCTTTGAGTAAGACATTTTTTTAGAGCAAACAAACCCCAGTTTTCCCTTCAAATAAGGTACAGGGCATCCCTACTCTTCCCTCAGGAAACTATAAATGTGGCAATTGCGCTCAATGCACTTTCACATATAAGTGTAAATCTTTCAGTCACCCGCGTACTGGCCATAACATTTTAATACGTGGTACTATTACCTGTTCCTCTACGCATGTTATTTATCTTATTCGTTGTCCCTGTGGGCTTGCAGGAAAAACCTCTAGGCCGTTACGTACCCGTATTTGTGAACACCGTAGCAATATTAGAACTGGTGATAAGCGAAGTCCGGTAGCGTCTCATTTTAAATCAGCCGGTCACAATATCAGTGCTTTACAATACATCGGTATTGAGAAAGTCACAAAACCACTAAGAGGTGGTGATTATGAGAGAAAAGTATAGAGAATGTCATTGGATTTACATATTAAGCCTTTTTTATAATGGGGATTATGATGTTTTCTGATGATCTTTAATGTTGTTTGGTGCGTTTTTGATGTGTACATTGGGTGTCATTTATATTGAGATTTATGTAATTTCTTGCTGTAATGTGTTTTTTGTGCCTTATTACGGCTAACACCTGATCCTATTTAAAGGTGATTTGTAAGCCACAATGCTATTGTGCCTGATGAAGACCTGACGGTTGAAACGTTGCGCTATTTAAATAAACTTTGAAGCATATTATATCAGTGTGCGGACAACACATTTCTTTCTTTTTGTAATATGACAAACAAATCATTCCAAATGTAGCAGGTTGGTTTTAGAGATGACAGTTCCTGGTTAAAGAGAGATCATGTGTGTTTTATTGAAGGGGTTTTACTGTGATTGATTTGAATGTAAATACACTGATATCTGGGTGGTTCGGCTTCTGTTGTGATAAAAGAATCGTTGTATTTTTTTGCAGGTTCTTGTGTTAAAAGAACTGCCTGGGATATACTGAATATTGTTTTACAGTTATTGTTTCAAATATTATCACTATTGTTAACATTATCAATTTTATCCTATACGTTTAAGATTTACATTTTACTCAAATATTTGTGTAATCTAAAAGAGTGTGTGGATAGCCTGTTTAATTCAGTTTCATTTTAACTGTAAACAATATTATAATTTTGAATTTGATAAACTAAAAGACTTAAAATCAAGAGCACAATGTATGTATATAATAAGGAAATATGCTTCTAACCATGACTCTACGTTGCAACTACACAACTTTGCGATCCTGTTTGCGATTGATCGCTGGAACAATGGTTTCAAGTAACTCTTGGATAGTTGAACTATGCAGTGCTAACAGAGGCTTTTGGGAAACACACCCTTGGTTGGTGCACAAGTTCAGATCTTCTGAATAAAGTTGAGCTGGAACGTCAGCTAGGAGAGACTATTTTCTCCTGCACCAGCCCGCTGAGAGGTTGTTTTGTTTGGCTAGTTGGTTGTATGTGGGAAAACACTTGAGTAACTTTTGTTGTTGTGCCTATTAAAAGTTCTGCACCCTAACCTAAAGTACTTGCTTATGTTGTTGTACCTTTTTAAAGCTGTTGTACTAATGTATATATGTTATTTGCTTTACTTCTGGCACACTGTTTTATTGTAGAGAGCATTATGCCACTTGAACTGTAATGCTATTTTCTTCCGTTTGAAGTTTTAGCTAGGGAGTGAGAGAAGGGTAAATCTTTTGCTCCTCCCGGTAGCTAGTTATTGTTTTGTTTGTTATTTTGGCTTTATCCCCTCTTGGAGTTATTGCTTCCCTTTTTTTCTGTTACAATAAACCTTTTCTTTTGACTTTGAAAACGGCTGTTGTGGTTTCTGGCTGGGACAGGAGTGAAGATCTCCAACTATTTCTTTGTTGTATCCTCCCCAACACCCCAGACTGGGAGGGTAATATAACAACATTGATACTGCGGCTTCACCTTACAATCATTACTGTGAAGAATCCAAAGGTCATCATTGGTGCAACATCATTGGTCCTCATGCAGTGTTCACTGCTCCCTATCCTGCGACCCAGATAGCACATGTACATCTGTAAGATGTCTGCTAAAGATCTGGAGATCTGGAAAACATCTTAGAAAGAGCAGTTTTACATACATTTTACATTATAAACATCTTACAGACCTCTTCATCACATAGACGTCTCCTAGATGTACCTGTGCTATTTGCAGTGATTGTTGAACTAAACCAAGTTGTCTAAATCTCACCTAAAGGGCTGTTGAAGTTTACTTCGTAGGACACTTACGATCGATTGTACGCAGCACTAAATTTACACTGAGGAACGGTGTCACGGAAAAGGCTTAAGCCAAGTCCCAGACAAAAATGCATGTTTGAGCTGTCTTAATGGAAAACAACTTAAAATCAGTGCCATTGTTAAAACCATTTTTAGATTTTTGCCTTGTTAATTTTGCATGCTGATTGCTTATTGTGTTATTTCTTCAGAAATCCACCACTACATGTTTATCATGTTCTTTTTGTGTATTATGAGAAGTGTTTTCCGTGTCTGATCTGGGATCTGTATAAATAATGTTTGGTTAATTTAAGAATTGGCAGGTAATGGTGTTCATCTCATTAAATAAACTGACACAAATCTGGAAATATTCAAATTAAATATATTTTACAATGATAAAAAACACTTTAAATACACAGGTGTTTTTTCCATGCACACGCACAGAATGAATGAACAGTAAAATTGAATTGATCCTCTTAAGCTGCACATGGTCACTTCCTGTATGACTTGGTGAAAAACGGGGAAAAGTCCCCCTGCAGTTTATAAGAATGGGCCACACGTATAAAGTTGGTGGACACATTGATCATTCATAAACTGTAACCTTATATTCAATCGTATGAATCAACAGCCTCCATATTCATTTAGAACAGTTTATTAGACATACATATGTTAGCAGCAACTCACAGAAGGATAATTTATGCCCTAAAAGTGGTTGTCCACCAACTTAATGCAGTCAGTTGTTAAAATGAAAATGTAGTTACAACTATGTTGGGAGATCCTCTGTTCTTTCCTACCCACACACCCCCTCCACCCCCAAACCAAGTCGATGCTTTCACCCTGTCTGATTTGTAAATTAGGGTGAGATAAAGTAAAATGTTTATGCGTGTCCCAAACGAAGTTTAGCTTTATGTGTTTTTATGACTTGGTCATCAAAGGTTGGTTTTCTTCTGGTTTCTGTTTTTACGATCTCCAGACCTAACCCCACACACCACATGGCAAAAACTTGGTTCCACCCCACCTGCCTGGCAGTGGGGGTCCTATCTTCCAACATAGCATGAAATCTAGATTTTTTTTTTTTTTTAGATTTAGATTTAATTTATTGTCATTGCACATGTACAAGTACAAGGCAACGAAATGTGACCTCTGCATTTAACCCATCCAGAGAGTAGTGAACACACGTACCCCCGGAGCAGTGGGCAGCTATCACTACAGCGCCCGGGGAGCAAGTAGGGGTAAGGTGCCTTGCTCAAGTGCACCTCAGTTGTTACCCGCCGGCCCTGGGAATCGAACCGGCAACCTTCTGGTCATGAGTCCGACTCTCTAACCATTAGGCCACAACTGCCTGTCTGGGTCTGGGTAGGGTCTGTCTTCTTATCAAGTTATCCCAAACAAAGTTTATATGTGTGTGTTTTTATGACTTGGTCATCAAAGGTTAGTTTTCTTCTGGTTTTCTGTCTTTATGAACTGCCTATCTATCCCCACACACCACCTGGCAGAAGATGGTTCCATCCTACCGGTTTGCCAGCCGGCCTGTCTGTCTCCCAACTCAGTGTGAAGTCTGTATGCTGTGATGGCTTTTTACAATTATAGAGGTCAATTAAATGCTTATCCTTTTAAGAGTTACCTGGTTTCGGGTTTTGACTCTGTAGTGATGATGAAAGTGTTTGAGACATTGGTCTGTATTATATCAATTTGTCATAAACAGTCATTTGACATGCCCCGACATGTTCTTTCTGGTCATGGAAGAATCGGTCCAAATGTGAGTTTTTGTTAGACTAAACAAGGCGCTGTTTAGTGTTCAAGAGTTAAACCAACAAGTTAAACAATTAACAAAAGTTATAGGATTCCATCCTGTCTGATTAATCCTACAGACTTGCTGACTCCAGCCTGCTTTTCTTGTGCAGAACTTATACTATTTAGTTTTTATACTCTAGTTATTTAAGCTCATGAAATGTATACCTTCTTCTATTTATAGTGGTGAGTAAAATCACTCATTATTGTATGATTATATTCAGGTGGTATACACAAAACACTGTATACTTTTTACAATAGGATTACCTACAGTAAGTACATTTTGACAGATTTTTTTTGTTTTTTACGAAAAAAATAAATAAATACATGTCTTTACTTTATAATTCTTTAGACTTTTTGTTATTTTCTATTATTTGTTATTTAGTGTGGCTGGTAAACAGCTATATTTGATAATGTTTTGGTATAGTTTTCATATTATTGGTGTTGGGATAGTTTAAATTGGGGAGGTTCTTGTTTGTTCATGCAAATATCCAAGCCACGCCTCTGGGTCGGTGAGCCCTGCCTCCTTCAGTCAAAGGTCTGCGATCTCATTTCGGACTACACATTGTAACATCTGCTCTACGAAGACTCTGCTCTCTTTTTAAAACTATGGCTTCAAATTTGATTGGTAAGTTTGTCTTTTTTATATTTTATTATTATTATTATTATTTTGGTTTATTAAGATGTCTTCGTTGTGAAATAGTCTTATTTGTGTATCTTAATGTTTAACAGGAATTAAAAAATATATCTGTGTACGATGCAGGATTTTTTGAAACTCAGACCTCATTTGACCATATTGACCAGCTTTGTGAGTATTGTTTTTATGTGGTTTTGCAAGTAAATTTGTGAGCGGTTGATTACGTTTTATATATTTTTTTCATTTTACACAATTGTTGTTGTGTAAACCACAATTGGTTAATGCTGGGGACCTACCTCAAAGCATCACTGCTAACAGTCATCTGCAAGGTACTAGTGTATTATGTATTACATCACTTTTTTTTCTAAAAATGTCAATATTATAATTTATTCCAAATAGTGAATGCTGCATTGAATTCCGGACCTCAAAATGGCACAACCAACAGTGATCGCCAAGGTAATAATGTGTTATGTTACATGCACATCTCTTTTCTGAAATATTGACTGTTACATGTTGTCTAAATCTGCTTGAAAACACGAAAACTTGTATTTATCTTTTATTTTACCTGTTGGGGGTAATATAGCATTAGTTACACAGCCGGGGTTTGCTGTTCCAACTACATCGGCAAGACCCATAAAGCGGTTAAGTCGAAGACGATGAAGTGTGGCTTTAAATTCTATACCAGTAGCGCCACCAGTAGTGCCTCCAACACAACGTGTTCACACAGAATCTAGTCAAACGGTTGGTATGTGTGAATCTGATGCTAATTTGTAATATTATTTATGGAAAGCTATGTCATTGTGTGCTAATATGTCTTTTACTGTGTCTAAACAGATTTCTACACAGAAAGCTTGCTTAGGGCTAGAGGTGACACAGTGACCTGGAGGACTGTTTTGGCGGACACCCCGGATGCTAGCAATGATGCGCATGGGTTGTTTGTACCAAACAACACTGAAAGCATCTCATCCGAGGATCCAGGGGAATCTGCAGAGGTTAATGTGAACAGAACTGCTCCAGGGGAACCTTCGTTGATTATTGAACGACCCCTACCGCCGAACCAGGAACACTTCACCCAGGAGTTATTGCTGGAGTAGCTTGAACATTGCCGTGGGGTACAAGAACATCTGAATTTCTACAGTGAGCTCACTAGGAAAATCTACGGATGTGTGGAACCATTGCTAACGAACTCTTTAGAGCAAGTAGAGGTAAATAGACTACTAATCAATCGCATGGAGTTTCTTCAAGGAGCATTTCAGACTGTAATCCAGAACCATGAAGCTGAAAACAGTCAAAGACAACTCATGGTAAGGTTGCTGGCAAATCTTACTCCTGCTATTTTACCCCATGGTACTTCTTAATTGGGGGTTATTTTGTTAATTTTAAATTGTGATTTTGAGTTGCTATTGTGTATTTTACATTGATTTGATGGTTTTTGATCATAATCATTAATATGTACTGATTGTTTGCAATATGCTTGGTAATTCTTAATCATGGTTTATTTTGAATTATGGTGCATTTTGTTAATTTTAAGCTGTGCTCTTGAGCTGTTATTTTGTGAAAGGTATAAGGTATCACTTTCCATAGATTTTTTGCCTGATAGTGGGGTCATTTAATTTGATTTATACGATTTTTATTTTAGTGTGCAATCAGAGGAGAATCTGTCTAAGTTTGAAAATACATTTTTAAAATGGCTGGTAAAAGAGGTCTTTCAGACGATGATTTACATTGCCGTCAACAGATGAGCCCTGTAAGAGGTAGACATGAGCATTTGTCTATAACTGCGCAGTTACAAGACATTATCGATCATCAGATAGCTGTTTTGGGGCCTGCCTATCTAAACTTTGATAGGGATTTACAAGTCTCAGAGGCTGAAATAGATGAATCATCACCCCCTAACATCTGTGAAAGGATAGAAGAAATTATTCAGATGCAAAATCAGTATTTTGAAAAACAAGCTAACTTGTTACAAACCGGTAATGGTGAAATGAATAATTCTCCAGATCCATTGACAGATACCCCTATGGGTTTAAGTCAGAATGATGTAGACACACTTGTGCGTGATGGTGGAACAGTTGGTGATTACGCTATCGTCCCAAGACCCTATTTTAATGGTTTAGAGATTCACAGAAATATGAATTTGAGAGAAATCACGTCCACATGCCTGGAGAACGTCACAATTTCTGACAAAACATTTTGTACGAATATAGTGTAAGCGGCCAAATCTGTGGATGTGATTTCTCTCAAATTCATATTTCTGTGAATCTCTAAACCATTAAAAACTTGACATTTTAGATGGGAGTTATACCACAAAATGGGTCAATGATGCATTCGATAAGCCTACAGCGTTTCAAAAAACACATACAAAGTTCGTGACAAGACAAAAGGACAAAAAAAAAAACATCCACTTTTATTACTACTTATTCATTGACGTCTTATCGGATAAAAACATTTTCGAAAAACATTGGCATTTGTTGACTTCAGATCCCGAGTTGAGTCATCTTCTTTTCTACATCCTCTGGTGATTGCATATAAACGCTCCAGAAACTTAAAGCATTTTGTACATGCCCATTTTCAGAGTGATGCTTCTGTTACATCTCAAGTCTTATTGAGTCCATACAGAATGGAAATGATCATTGTGCCAACTGCTCAGTGTAATAATATATTCAAAACATATTTTTTGTCATCGGGTAAAAATATAAAATGAACTTTGTTATTGTTTGGACTAGACTAAGCATTGGCACAACAGCACAAGACAATCTAGCACAGGACCGAAAACACAAGAGGAAGATAAAGGAAAATGAAAGAGAAAACAGGTTGAAGCACTGGTCGTCAAACAAAGAAACAATGGAGGAGCTCAACAAATTTCCAACCAAGCACATGACGAACACAAGACAAAAACACACACAACTCTAATGTTTTATTGTCATGTTCTCTTACATTTTAAAAATCTGTCTTCATAAATGAAATATTAAGGTCTCACGGTCCATTACATTTGTTAATCTGTATGTGATATGAAATATTAGCCTATAAACTCCAAATCCTAATTGTACAGTTAGCTTACTAATGAATGAACATTTAACTTTCATGAGGTTATCTACAAAGTTATGTTTAAATTGTAAACATTTAACAATCGGAAATAGTTAGCTTAACATGTTTAATGAAACATACAGGAGCATTGTGTAAAACAATCTTCGGCATATCTCAGGCAGATCTCTTAACACAAAGACCTGTAAATGAGATAAATAATCAGACACAGTGTGTGTATATAAAACCATCAATAATTTATTTATTTATTTTTGGAGAACGACATACTTTTCCCAAGACACTTGTCAGGTTTCCCCCCCAAAAATGCATTCTATTAATTTCACAAACATTCTCGGTCTGCTGCTTAAGCCTGAGAACAGATTTCCTGAACCGATTGGACGCCTCTGTTGTCTGGACACCCAGATGTATTTTACATACAAATCATACAAATAAACCATCTCGTAAAAATATATTGTAGCGAGGAAGGCGGGGCGAGAGCCGTGG
This sequence comes from Triplophysa rosa, assembly GCF_024868665.1. NCBI lineage: Eukaryota > Metazoa > Chordata > Actinopteri > Cypriniformes > Nemacheilidae > Triplophysa > Triplophysa rosa. Next base: position 39,188,619 of record NC_079890.1, read on the forward strand.
GGCGAGTAAGGCGGGGCCGGCGGCGTAAGTGGCAACGAGTGTCAGCTGTGCGACCGCCGGTCCCCGCATGCCTCACGGGGGAGCTCGGGAGCATAAGAGGACGAGCGACCGGACCATCGAGAGAGAGGACCGGGCCCGGAAGTTAAGTTTGTTTATGTTCGTGTGGCCGGCAGTCGACCGTGAGGTGGCTGCCGGCCTTTTATTTGCTGAATTATTGTTTGTTTATTTTTCATTAAAGTTTGTTAAATGTTCGCCGGTTCCCGCCTCCTTCCTTCCCTTCTATTGAACGTTTGTTACATATATATACTGTACAAAATCCACTGAGGATGTCTTGATCTGGCACCATTGTTTTTATATACATATATACAGTATAAACCAAAACATATTCAGACACCAGATATCATTTTGATATTTTTTACCAGTGGGTGCAAGTGTTACGGCTCGTATCTGCGTTGTGTGAAATACTTGCGACAACCAACACCATTTCGCGTCTTGGGGGAATCGTTTAATTCTGTTAACACATTCAAATGAGGTGATCAGTTTCACAGCATTTTTACACGACGTCCCACTACAACCACTCTCTTGACTGGCGCGAATATTAATGACTAAACCTTTTTCAAGAGTGAGTATATAACACAGTTTGTAAAATGTAGTAAACAAAATAGTAGAACATGTACCTGTTAACACATTCAAATGAGGTGATCAGTTTCACAGCATTTTTACACGACGTCCTGCAATGACGGGTGTACATTAACCATTACAATTTCATTTGGCAACAAGAAAGAAGAAAAAGACATCAAAATATAAAAAGAGCAACGAAAGAAATACATTTTTCGAGAGCACTCACCCACTACAACCACTCTCTTGACTGGCGCGAATATTAATGACTAAACCGGAAAGAGTTTCCAACATGCCGCCAGCCAATGAACAGAGAGTGCAGGTCTATTATACTTAAAGGGCCATATGTATATAATAACCAAAAGCAAGTGAAAGCACCTTTTTTAACCTGTTACACTCCCCCCTACTGAATTCCACTTGCTTCCACACAAAACAAGAATGCCAAAATGAACACAAGAATATCACTGACCACACATAACATCAGGTACATAAACCAACAACCATATACAGTAATAAAAAAATAGAAGAGAAAAATAATGTAAAAAGTGTTCAAAACTTCATGAAATTGTCAGTTGAATTCAGTGTAGACACTATTCCCAGAGGAATTAAAGTGAAAAGAGGGTGGCCAATCCCCTAGACACTCATAGACAAACATGCCCATTACATGTTAGCTAAACAATGACATTTCATACATTTGGACACAAAATCTCCAAAAAAAAAACTTAATTCTAGTCTCGAGGTAATACAGTACATTGCACTTCCTTAAAACTTTCAAAACCCAACAATGGAAATATTACAGTAACGTACTCATCAACTAATACAGCGAAGTATGTCATAGAAAGAATACAGAAAAATGAGTTACCACGTAACACTCAAGCAGTATATTCATGTTCACCCCAGAACTTTTTGCTGGTTCATTATTTCAATAAACTTCGTAACTGGTTTGAACAGCCTACCAGCTCTGGATCTTATACGACCTAGTGAACTTTCAGCAGGAAAGTTGCGAACACTAATATTAGACACTGAATTGGCTTTAGCAATGTGACCACAATTAGGCATGGCAGCACTCAAGGTACCAGGTGCAGATATCTCAATTTGCTCTGCAGCCGATTCAGGTACACTCCTGTCCATATCCTCAACATCATCTTGACCCTCAGGTCCCAGCTGGGTTGTTTCAGAGCTGTTAATCACATCATGCTCCAATTCTTTAGACTGAGCCATATCCACAGCCTGTATGGACTCAAGAACATCTGTAGCTTCTCCCACCTCATCTGTGTCTGCGTCATTCATGCCATTAGAAGGCAGCTGTGACACCCACTCTCGTGTCCTGTAATTAGACGCATCCTCAGACACCCCAGCAATCACAGAATTAACACTCTCTGAGTCACTCAGGTGATTTTTGGTTGTATCACCTTCCAAGTCATCATCAGGAAGTGGAAGAAAGTTGACTGGCATTATAAGGTTACGATGTACAGTCCTCACAACACCAGTATGACTGTGCTGAATTCTGTAGGTATGACTGTCTTTGTTAAGTCCAACAACAGTGTACGTCGTATCCTCCCAACGGTCAGCAAGCTTTCGTTTCCCACGTGCTCCCTTGTTGGCAAGCAAAACTCGATCACCAACATCAATTGGTCCACCCCTGACCTTCCTGTTGTACAAGTCAGCATGTCTCTTCAGCTGTTTCAAGGAAGATACCTGTGCAATGCGCATTGCCTCCTTCATATCTCTCCGAAGAGCTTGGACATAGTTGTCATAGTTCACAACATCCGGATTGTCCAGAACAGTTTCAAATACCAGGTCCACAGGCAGCCGCGGAATCCTCCCAAACATCAACAGGAAAGGAGCATATCCTGTGGTCTCATGGATGGTGCAATTATAAGCAAAAGTTAGAGATTTGAGTACTTGGGGCCACTTGTGCTTGGCCTTTGCTGGCAGCGCACGTATCATATTTCCCAGAGTCCTGTTCATCCTCTCACATGCTCCATTTCCCATCGGATGATAGGGAGTTGTTCTTGATTTTTGAACTCCAGCGACATTTAACAGTTCAGCAATCAGGGCACTTTCGAAGTTAGCTCCTCTATCAGAGTGAATTCGGCCTGGAAAGCCATAAACACAGAAGTAGTTATGCCACAATTGATGCGCCACAGCTTTGGCAGACTGATTCGGACACAAGAATGCATTGGCCATCTTGGTAAAGTGGTCAGTCACAACAAGTACATCCAGAGATCGGTTGTCAGAGTCCTCTGCCGACCAAAAGTCTATGCAGACGAGTTCAAGGGGCTCCGTCGTAATGATGTTCTCTAACGGCGCACGACCCTCTGGTTCTGGTGTCTTGCTGATCACACAACGACGACAGCACCTCACATACTCCCTCACATCCTTCTCCAGGCCATGCCAAAAGAACCTTTGCCGGGCAAGATACAGAGTCCGCTGCTGACCTTGATGTCCTGCTTGGTCATGAACACCTTTCAACACCATGACTTTCACTGCATCAGGCACGACATACAGGTAGGTCTTCTTTTTGGTGACACTATCCTTTGAAACCTTGTACAACACGCCATCCTTCATTAGCAGCTTTCCCCAATGTTTTATAAGTTTCAAGACAGCTGCTGGTTCATTCATTTGTTCCCTCCTGTTAGGTCTCCGTCCTCTCTCGACAAAGCAAATCACTCTGCTCAAAACACTGTTTTCCTGTTGCCTATTCATGAGATAGTCGTGGGACATCACATCAACGTCAGGTGATTCAGATGGCATTATTGCTTGTGGAAGGTGAGGCAGCAACAAGCTATGTGACCTGATGTTTGAATCGGTATGCCTACATGAGTGCAGAACAGCTTCTACTTCCTGCACTGACAACGTACCAGGTAAGGAAGCTTTAGCCGTATGACAAGCAATGGCCACACCTTCAGCATCAGGAGTACTGTCAAAGGGGTGAGTAGACCAACGAAAGACATCTTGGACATGGTCTGTGCGCACATCAGCAGCTCCTGCCAATAACTCACTGTAAGGAACTCTCGTGAGACGATGGAGTACGCTAGGGTGCACGAAGGGCTCTCGGCTCAGGGCGTCAGCAACTACGTTTTTTGGACCAGGAACATACTTAATGTCAAACTGGTATGGTGCTAATTTAGCAACCCATCTATGTTCGCAAGCATCCAATTTTGCTTTGGACAGAATATATGTTAATGGGTTGTTGTCTGTCCAAACTGTAAATTTCTGACCCCTGAGCCAGTGATGGAATTTGTCGCAGATAGCCCATTTCATAGCGAAAAACTCCAATCGATGTGCAGGGTATCGTGACTGGGCATAGGTAAGTGACTTGCTTGCGAAAGCAACAGGCCTAGCTGTTGTTCCACCAGCAGGAAGCTGGGACAAAACTGCTCCGAGTCCGTTACTTGAAGCATCAACTGAAAGCAGGAAAGACTCATCAAAATTTGGATGGGCCAACAAGACTTGGTCAAGCAAAGCCTGCTTCAACTTGTGAAATGCTTGACTACATTCCTCAGACCAGTCTGCGGCGGACAACTCTCTCGGACACATTCGGCGCTTCCACTTTCCACGAGGTGCTTTTCTTCCAGAAGTAAGATTGAACAATGGTTTGGCAATTGACGAACAGTCTTCAATAAACTGCTGATAAAACACTACCATACCGAGAAAAGATCTTATTTTCTGCTGACTGGGGACATTGGTACCCTCAACCATTAGGTCATCCTCTGTGACAGAAGTAATGGCTTTGACTTTTTCTGGATCGGTAGCAATTCCGTCCGCACTGATAATGTGGCCCAAAAATTTTACAGAACTTCGCAAGAGATGACACTTCTTTGGAGCAAGCTTGAGATTATTAGTCTTCAAACGCTTAAACACCATTTCCAGGCGCTCCAATGCCAGCTCTTCGGTGGGTGCAAACACCAGGACGTCATCCAGGTAACATAATAGGCTGACAAAATTCTGGTCCCCAAATATCGTCAACATCATCCGCATGAAAGTGGCCGGACTGTTACACAGGCCCTGAGGTAAACGATTATATTCATATAATCCAAAGGGTGATGTAAATGCTGTGTATTTCCGGTCATCTTCATGAACTTCCACATTATAGTAGCCAGATGTGAGGTCCATGGTAGAAAAATAGGCGTTTCCCCCCAACGCAGCAAGGGCGTCTGCTTGATGGGGAAGTGGATGCGCATCCTTGATTGTGCGAGCATTTATCCAACGGAAGTCTGTACATATTCTCAAGTCTCCTGACTTCTTCCAGACTAGGACAAGAGGTGATGCAAACTCGCTACTAGATTTTCGTATGATTTCACGTTCTTCCATCTCGTCCAAAGCTTGACGAAGCCTTTCATACTGATTTGGAGCAAGACGTCGATACGGCAACCGAAAGGGCTTGTCGTCACTCAGGCGAATGCGATGAACAAAACCAGCAGCCTTTCCACAGTCCAACTTGTGTCTGGAAAAGATAGAAAGGTACTGAGAGATGAGTTGAACAAGTTTTGCTTTGCAGTCCGCGGACACATTGCAAGACTCCACATCCAGGTCAGCCAAGCCCAAGTCACGTAAGACTGTCGAGCCATCAGCAACACATGAGTCGTTTGATTCAGGCTTGGTTGGTAAGATTAGAGCATCTGCTACACTCATCACATCCTGTCTGTCAGTTAATACATCAGCAGTTCTCTGAACTTTTTGTTCAAGGTCAAGTGAGCAATCCTCAGGAAATTCAGAGCAGTCAAAATCCTGCAACGCCATGCAAGGAAAAGCATCTGCAAGTGTAGAATTTCTTTTCAAAGTAATTGCTTTCTCAGAAGGATTTATCACCTTGAGCGGGACCCATCCATCTTTACGTATCAAAGCTACCGTTTTTCCAACCAGCACTGACCTTGGCCTTGATTTTACTCTGCTGGGCTCCAAAATGACAGCACTGCCAGCTGAGATGTCATGAGTACTGTGCAGTCTGCCCCAAACTAAGTTTTCAGTCATAGGTTCGAGTGACACTGCCTTTTTGATCTTTACTGTTCCTACTAAATCAGGGACAGTACCATTTCTCCATATCTCCACATTGGCTAATAGATCAAGCAGCTTGTTTTGTTCAGTGTTATCACACTCACGTTCAGACACACTTATTAGTAACTCTGAAGAACTTCTCAGCTGATGAAGCAAATATTTCAAGAGATTACTGCCAAGAATTAGATCATCACCCTGGCCCTCGACTACCAAAGTCGGAACCGTGACGTGACAGCCGTACACATCCATCTCCAGCTCACTCATTCCTAAGGGTTTTGTTCTGGTGCCTCCACATCCGACCAAAACAACATCTGTTGGGGCAAGTGAAAGGCTTGACAACACACCAATACTCAGCAATTGTGATAAAATCTTGGAGCTCATGGTACAAGCCATCGACCCAGTGTCAAGCATTGCTTTTGCCTCAACCTGTCCACCAATAATCACAGTAGTGTAGAACAGATCATCATAGGGCTCAAGTTTTTGTGTATTTTGCAAGACAACTGTATATCCAGAACTATATTCTTCACATACACTTTTATATACCGATTCCAGATCATAATTCAACAATGATGGGGGACTCTCATTTGGCCTTACACTCATCCCCTCCGTATGCAGGCCTATTCGTTTCCCGTACGTGGAACAGCATCCGTTTCAGGCATCTTACTGACAATGCAAGCTTTAGCTTTAGGACACTCTACACGTGCGTGACCGGCTTTGTAGCAAAGAAAACACAGATGATTTGCTCTGCAGTGAAAATGGGTGGTGTGGCCAACATCTCCACACACTTCACATGGTAGAGTAGGCCTTCCTCTGCTTCTGTATGACTTAGGCAAGTGCCGCTCTGTACCGGCCTGATTTCTTGATTGCCCGTTCTCCAAGACACGTTCCAACATTGCTAAGATCCGTTCCATGGGTTCAATGGGCTCTTTAGATGGAGTATGATATACATCAAATTCTGGATTAACAGTTGTCTTTACCTTTGTTTCAGAAGGCAGAACGGCAACTTCCTGTTTCAAAAGAGTGATTGCTGGAGGCACTCTAGACACAGAGCCACATCGTTTCTCTCTACTATACTCTTCCAAACGTGCGTGAACATCAGCTGCTGTCCATTGCTCCACAGGTCTGCACTTGAATATAAGGGAAAGCTCAGGGTCTGGACAATGTCTGATAAACATTACGGTGAGCTCACGGGACAGATCATCAGTCTTCTTATTCTGTCTCTTTAAACAGTCCTCAGCCATGTCCATGGCTCTATTTAGCCTCAGCCAGTAATCAAAGCAGTCCTCACTAGCATGTGGGAGTGTGCCATAAAAGTCTGCTAATGGCATGTTAGAATAAGCTGTGTCACTGAAATGCTGTTTCAGCAAGTCAAAAATAGGTCTCGGGCCCTTGCACAAATCAATAGAGGGGTTACTGCGCAAACCCACCCTCACAACTTCTCGTGCCCGCCCCATAAGTCTACTCATGACTTCATCAGCTTGTTCTTCAATTGGCGTCCCAATTTTGCGCAAATATGACAGCACTATGGCTTCCCACTCATGTATTGTGTATGGCTCAGCTCGGTCACCCCTAAAACAAACCGGTTCTTTAATTTCAGATTTCAGAACTCTGTTTAAGACAGATGAGTCTGTGCTATTAGACACGCACATTTTTGACTCTAAACAGGAAGCGATGCTCTCCCCAATAGAGCGACCCATACGCTCTACCATTTCCACTATTAATTCCATTGACTCATTGGTTTCCTTCAAACTTGGTTGTTTCAATTCACTTTCACTTAACTGAGGTGGAGGAGGACTTAAATGACAGTCTACATCCTGTACAGTCTCTAAATCAACCATTGGAGTAGATGTGACAGGAGTATAATCTAATCTACCTCTCCCCACTGAAGGCATAGGTGAAAACATGAAAAGCCCTCTACCTCTTCCAAAACTGTTCTCTGACTCCATGACCAACACTAACAATAGCAATGTTGAATACCAAAAAAAAATATGTAAATGTAAACTTCAGACTAACACTTTCAAAGAGCTAGAGAAGAAGAGAAAAAAAATTGTGCAAAAATATCCTTGTTTCAAAGTTCAATCAAAATGTATTTGTGCAAAGTGTCAGTCTTCACAATAAAACCCTGCAGTAATCCTTAGTCATCAAAAATGTCTCTTTGTTTTTCAAGGTTTTTCAAATCTTCAAAAAAAAAAAAAAAAATGTGTACTTCAAAGTTAAATCTTCAGCTGCTACTGTTGTCAATATCATGTTCAAATTGATGTCACAATACCAGAACTTTGCTTTCGTCAGCAGTGAAACACGGTCCTTTTCTCCTCCTTGTGGTAGCAAGCGGTACTGCCTAAAACAGCTCTTCACGCGAAAAGCTCTCGTCACCCGGTACGAACACCTCCGGAAACCTCCGATCAGTCGTTCCAGCACGCTGCTTCCAGAGTCACGGTCACGGCACCATTGTAACGGCTCGTATCTGCGTTGTGTGAAATACTTGCGACAACCAACACCATTTCGCGTCTTGGGGGAATCGTTTAATTCTGTTAACACATTCAAATGAGGTGATCAGTTTCACAGCATTTTTACACGACGTCCCACTACAACCACTCTCTTGACTGGCGCGAATATTAATGACTAAACCTTTTTCAAGAGTGAGTATATAACACAGTTTGTAAAATATAGTAAACAAAATAGTAGAACATGTACCTGTTAACACATTCAAATGAGGTGATCAGTTTCACAGCATTTTTACACGACGTCCTGCAATGACGGGTGTACATTAACCATTACAATTTCATTTGGCAACAAGAAAGAAGAAAAAGACATCAAAATATAAAAAGAGCAACGAAAGAAATACATTTTTCGAGAGCACTCACCCACTACAACCACTCTCTTGACTGGCGCGAATATTAATGACTAAACCGGAAAGAGTTTCCAACATGCCGCCAGCCAATGAACAGAGAGTGCAGGTCTATTATACTTAAAGGGCCATATGTATATAATAACCAAAAGCAAGTGAAAGCACCTTTTTTAACCTGTTACACAAGACACTGTAGTTCATTTATATGAGGATAGCAAAATAATAATGAAATTGGGACCAAAACTTTGCTAGTAAAAAAAAGTCAAATAACATCTGGTGTCTGAATAATATATTATATAAAATATAAAAAATATATACAATTGTCACTATGTCACAAATTCCTGTGAAACTATGTTGAAACTACATGTGTCTTATGTGTATTTTCATGTGTAACTCACAGAGACCGAGATATGAATCATGTGTCTCCCGCTGCGCTGGTTTTAGATTCAGTCGCTATCATCTATACCGGCCCTGATCTCATCAGTGTGGTAAGATACTGTGCTCTAAAATATGTAATACCCATCCACAAAATTTGACCAAAAAAATGTCTGTCTTGATTTGTTTGTCATATTAAAACAAGATTTGATATAAATTTTAGATCATTCTGTATTGATGTTTTCTGTACTTTCACATCAAAGAGTGTTTCAGGGACGTTTTTAAATGTGTGTACTTACCTCGGTCCGCTCTTGGTTTCTTCTCTTTCTTGGGTAGTTGTGTCCAGGACAGATTAAAATCAGAGATGTGTGATGCCAGAGCAGACTGCAGCTAAAATTCATCAAAGATTTCACTTATACTGTCATTTCTCATTCTCTCATCATCACTCATCTCATATATTTACACACATCAAACACTCTCATATGTCACTTCTCTCTTAAATCATCACTTTTACTTTTGTATTTTAAGACTCTTTTTCTCACCTGATGGAGGATTTTGTCTCTCTCAGCAGCTACATCAACACTGGAGGAGAACTTCAGCCTCAGAAAGGTTCTTTTCTTGTGTAAAACTAAAAAAGTCTACAATTAAAACACTGATATTTAAGAAAAATATTACAAGATGTCAAAATAAACCTTATGTTGAAAGTTTAGTGAAACAAGCACTCCGGAATCTAAACCAAAATAATATGAAAAAATGTTGCTGCATAGCAATCCCCCATATACTGTATTTAACTAATGTGACCTCTCTGGTGTAAATCTATGGCACAACGTTGCCAATGTAAAAAGGTTGAAATATATGTATATATTATCCTTAGGAAAACCCAGAATATACATGCTGGTCCACTAGAGGAAACGATTTTATAAAACGTATTATTTGCATTTTAATGGATATTTTAGAGCATCTAACTCTACTCCTACCCTAAACCTAACGCAAGCTAACTTAATGATACCAGTCATTTTGACCACCAGAGGAGGCAAAGCGAGGCGTGGACACACATGCTTTATAGCAGGGGTCTCCAAACTTTTTGTAAGCGAGGGCTACCTGAAGATATAAAATCATCTAGAGGGCTACTTGTTGATAAAATACCTTCAAATTTGAAACACGTGATGCATTATTTTTAGGCTCACAGGACCAAATTCTGTTTTCTTTCACATATTTTTCCACTTGAATATATTAAAGCTTACAACACGTGCTAATAACATTTCATGATGAAGTAGCACTTGGCTGATACGTATAGTCACAGATTCGTCAACTGTCCTGAGCATTATTGTTGAGCCCTGTGTGTGTTTGGCGGGCACCTTACAGAGTTTATGCGGGCTACCGGGTGCCCGCGGGCACCACGTTGGAGACCACTGCTCTATAGTGCAGTGGTTCTCAAACTGTGGTAGTCGTACTGGAAGAGACCCCCGGCGGTACGCGACACAACAGGAAATTAAAAACGCTACAAATTTACATTTCGTGTTTAATACAGTACATGATCAGTAAATACGGAATACATCTCATATAGCCTATGTGGAAATTTAATATATATTTTTCAATTATTGTTCATTTATCATTGGTTTATGTAACTCAGGCAGGCGTGACGTGACGGGCAGCTCGAACAAAGAGCGGGAGCAGACAGACGCTTGTGTGTCTCTCACTCTTTCTATTCCGATGAGCTGCGTGTAAATTAAGCTTCTTGTGTATTTCTGAACTTGAACGCTCTTTAAAGCTGTTGTTAATGCTGTAAAGCACTAAATCAACACGTGTCTGCATCTACTAGGTTAAATTAATGAAGAGCGCTTTGTGGTTTAGTTTTTGACGCGCAGCTTTGACAAGACCCACTTCAGTAAAGTCTAACAGACAGTAGAACGAGACGGAGTTACTTAAAACAGACCCACTACCGGCTCATGGCTAAATATTTAGGTGGGGCAGATTCCGGGTCGTATCGTAGGATATATAAAATTAACTGCTTGAAGATTAAGTTTAACGTTGACTGAACACATGCAGAACTATATTCATTCTGCATATTTATTCATATAAGGATATACATACATATACATATTTTCGAGTTACCAATGATGGTTAGGTTCAGTTTATATACAGTTCTATTTTTCCAAGTGGATGAATCTTTCGGAGGGGCGCTCCCCACCTACGAGCCGCGGCTGAACACACTCTATAATCACCACCTTATAACACACCTTTATAATACTGTATGTTCTCTAGATATCTATTTGTCCACTGCTCTGGTGGACCAGCGTGTGTATTACACACTTTGATGTGATACTGGGACACTGGTATTTTTAACTGATGAAAATAATACAATACATTTTAATCAAATATAAAACATAATAATGAAAATCAAATTTAAAAAGTGTACAGAATTAGGTTTAAGAAATTACGCTTTCCGAAGACCTCCACTTCACACAGAACGAGATGAGATGTATGTCCAGTCATGACCACATTCACATAACATCCCTCCATCTTATTACATGAGTAAGTGACAGTGTGACGAACCAGAATACCAGAAGTCACAGCACATCTAGAGAGAGAGAATCAATGAATCTCTATAGAGGATGAAAAGTGTTGAAGTGATTTCATGAATAACTTTACATGGGATTGTTGTTTCCATTGTTGACCAGTGAGTTTCCAATATGAATCTCTGCTCCACTGGTTTGATCAGAACAGCAGTCTGATCTAGCTGTGATGATCACTGTACTAATCTCATAAATATCCAGAAGATCCAGCCTCCACCATGGGTTACTTTGATATCCTGTCGCAGAACAGTATGTGGATGGAAATGAGCCATCTCTTATCCCATCTATGGCATGTTGAGCAAGCCAGATCAGATGTGTGGACGACTGTTTAACTGTTCCTGTAAAAGCTAAATTCTCTGAAAAAAATATAAACATTTAAAATTAGATGTGGATGTGTTAGGTAGCAACAGACCAGAGACATGGGTAATCCAATAAGAAGAGATTTTAATAATAACAAAGATTTTAACAGGCGACAATCACAAACACAATACAATGACAAGACGAGACAACGAATGGGGGAGTGTATTTTAATATTGTCCAGGTGATAAGGAGATCGCTTGCAGGTGAGGGTAATTCAGGATGGGAGACAGGTGAGGGAGCGTGGAGGATCATGGGAAGTGTAGTCCCAGGGGGAAAACATGGTGAAACAGAAAGGGAACCGTGACAGTATGTATGTATGTGTACATACAGCCGTGGGAAAAATTAACAGTGCATTCCAAATTTTCATTTAATCAGCATTTATATATGTATTGCATTAATTTCAGTGCAGTGTTTGTTGAATTTCAACAAAATCAAACCTCAGGAGGGACAAAGTCATCCAACAGCATTGTGAAAGACAGAATATATAACAAGACACATGAAAAATATGTTATCACATAACAAAATAATTGTTAAACTTTTCCTAAACACATGTACAAATATTACTGTTGTATTGCTTAAAGGAGTCATGAATTAAGGCATCAATTTTAACCCGAGCTTTTGTACGATGAGGGAATCGTATTCAAGCGAACATCCTGTAAGTGTCAGAACTAAAAATGCATTGTTACTGAAATGACAACTGTTTTTGACACCAGGCCCAGTGAACGCCAGGTCCTGGAATGCACCTATCTATGACAGGTTGAACACCGCCTCCACAGAAAAATATCAACCACTACTTCTCTAGCCCCTCCCACTGGTTCGCGCATGACAGTACTGAAGTAACACAAGTAGCGCGGAACCAGATAGAGCGAGCAAGCAATAAACATGCCGTTAAAGATCGCAAAATATTGTGCAGTCAGTGCCTGGTTGTGGAAGAACACAGTCGCTGCATAACCTTCCTTCAGATTCCCACATTAGTAATGCGTGGGTAAAGTTTATTTTAAAGACGTTCCAGCTCACGTGGGTAAAACAGTGTGCGTTTGTTCGCTTCATTTCACCACGGATTCTGTTGTGAACAAGGCACAGCTCGACGCTGGATTTGCTGAGAGACTAAAATTAAAAAGCAGTGCTGTAAAGTCAATATTGGATCCGACAGGAATGGCGCCGCAATCTTATGTGAGTAAAACATATTTGTACTATGCATCACTATTGCTTTGTTAGAGATCGCTTGATATGCCCTGAGCCCTATTCGCACAGGATTGGTGTTACCTGGGGACCTCTAGTCATTTGTAATAATTGCAGAGGTTGTCTGTGATCTTAATCGCATGCGAATCGGCCATGACTGTAAATTGTAAAGTAAAAATTCCCCCACAAATGACCTACCATATTTTGACGAACACCGAGGTGCTGTGATAATATTAGTCCAGTGCGAATCGGCATCTCTGTGTTTTGGCGGGCTCATATATCATTTTTCAAGGTTTTATCCACCGTTTGTGAATAATGGAGGCTGTTTTGAAGTGTTTTGATATTATTTCAGGTGCTGGGTCATATCCATAAGTTACTGGGAGTCTCCTGTTTGTTTATTTATCATGGAAACTCTCGTAACATTTGAGACCCGCGATCACGGTGATCTTCTGTCCGGTTCAAGATCACGGGTCTCAAATGCTGACAGGTACAGTCATATATCATTAAACACCATACAACTATAGCCTATACAAACTATACACAAAACCTTGCCATCACATCTGGGAAATAAGTCCATAAATTTGAGTAAAATCAAAGTCTTCATTTACCCTGTGCGAATGCGTCACATGAAATACAGATGTGGGGAGGTCATTTATAAATCACACGAGGTCCCCAGATAATACTAAACCCATGCGAATAGGGCGAATGTGTAACCTAACGTTACGTGTCTAACCAAATTCACAGAAGGCTCCAACTAAGTTTACTACGCAAACTACTATCCAATCATAGCAGTGGGCGTTTACTTCCAAGTCTTCAATGCGGCACGCCCATTAAAACCGAGTGTTTGTCGAGCCGGCCTCAAAACCCGGGTAGAAAATAGCCTATTACTTATTGATTTTGATGTTTTTTAATGTAAAAACCACACGGACATCACAAGTAGACCTCATACAACAGTATAAAACAATAAACAAGGCCAGTTCATGACTCCTTTAAAAGTGAATCTGAACTTGTTTTCTTTGCCGTATTTGCGGTCCTCACGAAACGAATGAACTACTTCTCATCACCCGCATCAACAAGGACTTTTCAAACTCTGCTACATTGTGCTTCACTGAAACCTGGCTACGTGAAGCCATTCCGGACAACGCGCTTCACCTGCCGGGCTTCCAGCTGTTCAGGGCAGATCGCATCGCGAAGTTAACGGGGAAAACGCGAGGCGGTGGATTGTGTTTCTACATCAACGAAAGTTGGTGTTCAGATGTAACAACGCTGAAAAATGGTATGCTGTCCTAACTTAGAGGCATTTTTCATAAACTGTAAACCTTTCTACTCGCGGCGGGAGTTTTCCTCTTTCATCCTCGTGAATGTGTACATTCCCCCAGACGCCTGCTTAAGCGCAGCGCTTCAACAACTGGCCGGACAAATAACAGAAATTGAGCAAAAGTATCCAGACTCTGTTTTAATCATCCTCTGCGATTTTAACAAAGCAAATCTCTCCCGTGAACTGCCAAAATACAAACAGCGCATTACATGTACCACCAGAGACAGGAATATATTGGATCACTGTTACACTACTATTAAGGATGCATATCACTCTGTCCCACGAGCAGCTTCGGGGCTCTCTGATCACTGTCTAGTTCATCTCATACCAGCCTACAGGCAGAAACTAAAAACAGCTAAACCTGTAACAACGACTGTAAAAAGATGGACTAATGAAGCAGAGCAGGATTTACAAGCCTGTTTCGACTGCACTGATTGGAGTGTCTTTGAAGCTGCAGCCACCGATCTGGACGAGCTCACAGAGACTGTGAATTCATATATCAGTTTCTGTGAGGATATGTGCATTCCTACCAGGACATTATTGTCATTTAATAATGATAAACCATGGTTTACTGGGAAACTCAAACAGCTTTGTCACACCAAAGAGGATGCTTACAAAAGTGGGGATAAAATCTTGTACAACCAGGCCAGGAACCGACTAACAAAGGAGATCAGAGTGGCTAAAAAACACTACTCTGAAAAGCAGAAAAAACTGTTTTCGGCCAACGACCCCGCGTCAGTATGGACTGGTCTGAAGAACATCACCAAGTACAAGACACCACCCTCACAGTTTGTGGATAATCAACAACTGGCTGACGATCCAAATGTGTTTTACTGCCGATTTGAAAAGACCAGACTCACACTCCACACCCGCTCTGATCTGCACTTCACATATTCACCCACCTCCCGTGCAACCCCCCCTCCTGCCTCCCCCACCATTCTACCTGCACTTAACGTATGTGTAGAGGATGTGAACCGGGTCTTCAAGAAGCAGAAGACCAAGAAAGCTCGAGGCCCAGACGGTGTTTCACCTGCCTGTTTAAAAGTCTTGCTGGATCCTCTTCAGTTTGCCTACAGAGCTAACAGGTCTGTTGATGATGCAGTCAACATGGGCTGCATTATGTTCTGGGAATTACGCAAGGATCTTATTTGTGGACTTCAGTTCGGCCATCATACCATCATGCCTGACCTTCTCTCAGACAAACTGACCCAGCTCTCCGTGCCCACCCCACTCTGTCAATGGATCACTAACTTCCTAACAGACAGGCAGCAACTAGTGAGTGAATTCACATCCGGGACTCTCACAATCAGCACTGGTGCCCCTCAAGGATGCGTGCTCTCCCCACTGCTCTTCTTCCTGTATACAAACCATTGCACTGCAAAAGACTCCTCTGTCAAGCTCCTGAAATTTGCAGATGACACTACCATCATCGGCCTCATCCACATGGAGACGAGTCTGCCTACAGACAGGAAGTTGCAGAGCTGGCTGTCTGGTGCAATCATAACAACCTGGAGCTCAACACGCTCAAAACAGTGGACATGATCGTAGACTTCAGGAGAACCCCCTGCACTCCCAGCACTCCCCATCATGAACAACACTGTGGCTGCAGTGGAGTCATTCAGGTTCCTGGGCACTACCATCTCTC
This sequence comes from Triplophysa rosa, assembly GCF_024868665.1. Lineage (NCBI taxonomy): Eukaryota > Metazoa > Chordata > Actinopteri > Cypriniformes > Nemacheilidae > Triplophysa > Triplophysa rosa. The sequence goes on from NC_079890.1 coordinate 39,204,542, forward strand.
AGGACCTGAAGTGGGACACTCACATAGCCTCCATAAGAACTGGCCGTTTTTATTGTTTTATACTATTGTCTGATGTATACTTATGACGTTCGCGTGGTTTTTACATTCGAAAACATCAAAATCAATAAGTACTAGGCTATTTTCTACCCTGGTTTTGAGGCCGGCTGGAGAAACGCTGAGTTTTTAAGGGCGGGCCGCATAGAAGACTTGGAAGTAAACGCCCACTGTTATGTTTGGATAGCAGCTTGCGTAGTTGACTTAGATGGAGCCTTCTGTGAATTTGGTTAGACACGTAACGTTACGTAACGTGATTTTACTCAAATTTACGGACTTATTTCCCAGATGTGATGGCAAGGCTTTGCGTATAGTTTGTATAGCCTATAGTTGTATGGTGTTTAGTGATATATGACATGTCAGCATTTAAGACCCGCGAACCGGACAGAAGATCACTGCGATCGCGGGTCTCAAATGTTATAGTTTTCATGATAAATAAACAAACGGTAGACTCCCGGCCAAAACGACAGTGTTGGCAGATATGGATATGACCCAGCACCAGAAATAATATCAAAACACTTCAAAACAGCCTCCATTATTTGCAAACGGTGGATAAAACCTTGAAAAATGATATATGAGCCCGCCAAATCACAGAGATGCAGATTACAATTATCACAAATGACTAGAGGTCCCCAGGTAATACTATCAGGTAGGGGTGTAACGATACACTCCGCTCACGATTCGGTACATATCTTGATGCTGGGTTCACGATACGATACACATCTCGATATTTTGAACAAAATTCAAAAATGAAACTGAAATTCAAATAACATTTATTTTCAAAATATTAACAATTTCAGTAACTTATTTTGTAGCACATACAACTTAATAAAGAATTTTAACATTTTAAGGCTTAACTGAAGTTAGAATTAAGATCAGTGTCAATTTTGACAGCAAATTTTGATTTAGTTTTAGTCATAGTCTTTTGACTAAAACGCCATTTAGTTTTAGTCATCCCAATTTATCATAGTTTTAGTCTATTTTTAGTCGACGAAATCTACATTATATTAGTCTACTAAAATCTATCTGTATGGAACATTTAATTTGTGTAATTAAATGTTCCATACAAAGATTGAACTGTTTCGACATATTCGATCTTTTAATACAGCCAGACACAAGAACAGTTTTTTCCCGACGGCTTTACTCAGCCTGAACAATTAAAAGCTCTTACTACTCACTGTCCATCACATTGCACACTTGCACATAACATCTGGAAACTGTACATTGTAAGAAACAATAGGTTAAACCTGTAAATAACACATCTGTACACTATATCAAAAATATATGTTGTTTTTTGTCTATATTTTTCACTTTTTGTATATAGTGCATTATTTTTTTTATTTAATTTCTTAATCTTCTTAATGTATATTTGCACTATGTTTGCACCATGTGTACACTTTCTTCTGCACTAAGCTCCTGTCGCCAAGTCAAATTCCTTAGCAATAAAGCTCCTTCTGATTCTGAAACCTAATAAATAGTTCATTTTTAAATCAGTAAAATGGTCTCTTAATTTTTTTCTCGGCTGTAAATGTATGTGTGTGCGTGTGTGTGTGTGTGTGTGCATGTGCGTGTGCGCGTGTGTGCGTGTGTGTGTGTGTGTGTGTGCGCGTAAATCTAATCTAATGGTAGTGGAATTACAGTTGTTGTCAGAAAGTACCTGTTCTATAGACCTCCACCTCACACAGAGTGAGATAACCTATACGTCCAGACCTGACCACATTCACATAACGTCCCTCCATCCCATGACATGAGAGACTGACAGTATTACCAGTTAGAGGATCAGAAGTCACAGCACATCTAGAGAGAGAAAATCAATCAATCAATCTCTATAGAGGCGTTTAATCAATCAATCGACCAAAATCGGTAGATCAATCAATCAATGAAAAGTGTTCAACTGAATAACTTTACATGGGATTGTTGTTTCCATAGTTTTCCAGTGAGTTTCCGATACGAATCTCTGCTCCACTGGTTTGATCCAAATAGCTGCCATGAGCAGTGATGATCACTGTACTGATGTTATAAACATCCAAGAGATCCAACCTCCACCATTGGTTACTATCAGATGATGTAGAAGAGCAGTATGCACTTTCATATCTTTTACCATCTATGGCATGTTGAGCTAGCCAGTTGGGGTATGTAGATGACTGTGTGGCCGTTCCCTTCAATGCTAAATTCTCTAAAAAATATATATTCAAAGACAGTTGATCAGTCAGTCTGTAGATATATAAACGGTCATGAAACTTGTAAACATTAAAAGATGAATATGAGGTAAAAGTTCAGAATGTTAGATTTGATTCTTGTCAGTTTCAACATATTCATGTTTGATGAGCTCAACAGAAGAAGACTTGGAGTTGAATTCTTCTCTCTAATGTGAGAATATTGACTGAATTGTGTCACAGGTGTTTTGAAGTGGATGGATGGATTTATTGTTTACACATCAAAAGCACAGAATGGGTTCTATCAATTTGATTCATTGCTTTTGCATTTGAGACAAAACACATGAACCACAGACTCACAGCTGAAAAACATTTCACTTCACATTGAAATATCTGTCTGATACTTTAGAACTCATCTAAGTTTAATGTCAACTATTTCATGACAAGAATCTTACACTTGAAAGTCTACAATGCAGATGACTTAATCATAACTTGCATAAATATTAATGTTATATTTATAATATATGATACTTATATTTATATATATTATTTTATAATATACAATATGTAAAGTTTACTTAATTGTAAAATGATTTATATAGTATTGATGTAAGTATTTACAAATATCTGAATATGTTAATCATATTTCCAGTGGAAGCTCTTGAAAGACTGAGCATCTAGACGAGTGATTATTATCATTTTTATTATTATTATTATTGTTGTTCCAATTGCTTCCATTGTTTCCCTCATCTGTAAGTCGCTTTGGATAAAAGCGTCTGCTAAATGACTAAATGTAAATGTATTATAAACACAAACCTACCAGAATGAAGCATTAGAGAACAGTCAGAAACACATTCTCATGAGAATTAAACTGTCATCTAACCACAAACTTACAACAATAGATGAACAATAAAAACATCAAGATTCACAGTTTTACATCATTCTACATTTCTACGTGAAGAACTAAAGAATCGATTACCTGCCAAACTACCTGGAATACAAACAAGACCTGTTGAACAAAAACAAGAATTTTACACTTTTACCTGAAAATCAATTACATTAAGATGAATACAAAACTGTTTCTTTAATTCTTAACTTTTAAAAGTTGGTTAAAGATTTGCATGAAGAATGACTGACAGCATGTATGATGTTGAGATGATGATGTGAGGTGTACTCACCAGAGAGTAAGATCAGATGAATGAGTTTGTCCATGTCTCTGCTGAACAAAAGGAATATGAGAAAGGAGAAGAGAAGAGAATTGAGTTTCTTCTGGGTTATGAGCAGAACTTACACATGAAGATTTCACTCCTCTCTTCTTCACTCTTCTAGCTATACATCAGTACATCCCTCTGGACATTTGACTGTCACTCTCTCCACCCTCAGAACACATTCACATGTCATCAGATCCACAAAAAAACACTCTCAGAACACAGTCAACTGACATTTTAAGTCTTATTTACAAATCAAATGAGGTGCGAAGGCAAAACTTGAAATGAAAATAAGGACCTTACTTGTGTTAGCAGCAGAAGAAAAGATTATCAGCAGTATGGTTCAGTCATTTCTAGTCTGTTTTCCTGTTTGAATTAAGACACAGTTCAGGTTGTAAAAATTGACTTTACAGATATACTAAAATGACTAATAAGTAGGGTAGACCGGGTATGGTTGTAACACGGGTCAGTTGTAACACTTCCAATCTCTCCAATCAGGAACTAGTTACAAATCACCTGATTCACTTCACACATGCTCAGTTAAGTCCTTATTTCACATGCGAGAAAGTAGAGCAGTGTGGCAGACACAGCCGGTGTTACAGGGAAAAATCTAAATTTGAGGTAAGAAAGTAAGTTTTTTTTACTCATCTTATTTTTGTGATGGCAATGCCTGATGTGTAATTAAACTAATCAAAGTAAAATTATGTTAATTGTGTATCTGCGTCGATGTTTTTCATGCAAGTTGTTCATGCTAATGTTTTAGCAGTTAGCTGTAAGGTGAGCTAATTCATGGCTATAAGACTCTGGGTCAGTTGTAACAACATTGAAACATGTTACAACCAACCCCAAGCAAATTTAGTTGAATTTTTATGTTTTAATTTCAGTATGCCTAGGTATTGGAAGAGACAGACGGACAGAGGGGTGTCTCTTGAGATTTTGAAGAGAGCATCAGATGATGTGAAACAGCTTGGAAAGTCCTGAATTCAAAAATTCGAAGCCAAAAGAAGGTTGGGTTCAGTGTTTGACCTGTTCTCTGTGGGCCCATGAAGCCTGCACTCCAGGAGTGCCATACATCTGTCACCACTGTGACTCTGATTGTGACTAACAATGTATTACAAACACAAACAATGTGTTACAATTTTATGTTATTATGGACAGTACTGTGACTGCCATTATCAAACATGTTTACACACACAGACATACACAATGTTCAAATGTAATGCTATTATAGACAATACTGTGACTGATATTAACAAACATGTTTACACACACAAACAATGTTCAAGTGTTCATGTTTAATTTTATTCATTTTATTATGGTCATTAATGTGACAGAGTTACAAACTACACACACACACACATGAATGTTAGCTGTTCAGTTTTATGAGGATGATGCTAATGTAACACACACACACACACACACACACACACATAGTGTTCAATTGTTGAAGCTGATGCACATTTGCAAATTTTATTCAGCTTTGTAACACACACACACTCACACTAGTTACACTAAAAAGTCAGTTTTAAATAAAAAGCTTTAATATCCATTTTTTTGTCATAATTCTTATTACATTTTGTTACATATTACCCTGGTGGATATTCTATTGTTACATCTTACCCCAGGGTATGTTACAACTAACCCAGACTATGGGGTGATTTGTAACATGTCACTCCTTGTGTTTGAAACTAAACCATGCTTTTTCTGTTTGTGCTGCAAAGACAACAGCTATGTTATTTAATAGCAGACACTTGAAACTAGTTTGATTTGCATTTTGAAGGCACTGGCTTAAAAAAACTCCAAGATGCAGACAGAAATGTAAAAAATGTTACAACCATACCCGGTCTCCCCTACATTAAGGGTAATACGTTTTTTGGTTTAGTTTAGAAATCAATTTCCTTACATTACCCTTAATGTACTTATTAGTCATTTTAGTATATGTGTGAAGTCAATTTTTACAACCTGAACTGTGTCTTAATTCAAACAGGAAAACAGACTAGAAATGACTGAACCATACTGCTGATAATCTTTTCTTCTGCTGCTAACACAAGTAAGGTCCTTATTTTCATTTCAAGTTTTGCCTTCGCACCTCATTTGATTTGTAAATAAGACTTAAAATGTCAGTTGACTGTGTTCTGAGAGTGTTTTTTTGTGGATCTGATGACATGTGAATGTGTTCTGAGGGTGGAGAGTGACAGTCAAATGTCCAGATGGATGTGTTGATGTATATCTAGAAGAGTGAAGAAGAGAGGAGTGAAATCTTCATGTGTAAGTTCTGCTCATAACCCAGAAGAAACTCAATTCTCTTCTCTTCTCCTTTCTCATATTCCTTTTGTTCAGCAGAGACATGGACAAACTCATTCATCTGATCTTACTCTCTGGTGAGTACACCTCACATCATCATCTCAACATTATACATGCTGTCAGTCATTCTTCATGCAAATCTTTAACACAACTCTATAATAATTATATATTTTAACAGACACAGTGTAAAATACTTTACTTCTTTCAACAGGTCTTTTTGCTATTCCAAGAAGTTTAGAAGGTAACACATTTTTTATTTTTTACACACAAATGTAGAATTATTTAAAGTCGTGAAACTTGATTTTGAAATGGCTTTAAAAAAAATGTAGCTTAGTTTTGTTTATTAATTTCTGATTGTTCTTGTAACGGGCTCTCCACCGCCGCCAGCCACGCCCCCCGCCTCAGCGCCTTCGCCCGTTCCAATTCTCCGGACTTTTAACCTTACGGACTGCACTTCCCATAATCCTTTGCTCCCGATCATCCCCTGATTACACTCACACCTGTACCTCATCTCCAGGACATTATACCCTGTCTCTTGTGTTAGTTGTCTAGTCTAGTTGTATTATGTTCCATGCACTAGTTGGACTATGTTACCCGGATTGTTACACCTGTCTTCTTTCAACACTGCAATAAATCCAGTCACTTCAGTTCTCCGTGTGGTATCGTCCATCAGCCCAGTATTTTTTACAGTTCACTTCTGGTTAATTAAATCATGATTGTGTTTCACCCATCATGTTGTTTGGTCTTTTGAGAGGATTTAAGAGCTATTTTTATTGCATATATTCTCAGTGGATATTGTGGAAATATCATTCAGTTAGAAGGATGATTTAATTATCAATATAATCAATAAGTGTTGACGTGTTTTATTGAACCATAGGATAAAGGAACAATGCTGCATGATTAAAGCATTGTGACATTGATGTCTTTACTGAAAATTACTCTGTAAGGTTTGAATTAACAAAGAAAGCTATCTCTGGGGAACACACCCTACAGTTGTTGTAATCATAGGTTGCACAAGATGTTGTTCTGCATGATAAGTTGGGTTACAGGAACAAGTTGGTGAAATGGAGTCAGATGGACGTGGTACCTAATGATTGGTTACTAGAGAGATAGCACCCAAGACAAAGGAGGAGTAAAGGATCGTGGCGTACAATGATTGGTTATCACCGGAGAAGAAGAACGACGATACATACATATAAATATTGTTGATTTGTACGCTTGGTGTTGTTGGCTTTTTGGAGGTCGTCTGACAACCCAAAGCTTTGTTACTCCTTTTTACATCTGATAATAAACTTCTAATCGATTTTGAAGAACGTCTCAGTACAAATTTCTGAACATGCAGGACTGCCTTAAAAGTCCAACAATATTTTGTGGACTTTGACATTATTAACTTTGCTTCATTTTACAATAATGTTTTATATGGAGCCATTTTGTCGCCTTGGAATTATAACGTTCTATCTGACATTTTTGTGAAAATCTAGGCAAATTGTTATTCACATATTGAATTATTCACAGTATTATTCACTGACAATTTATTTACACTATGTGATGTTTTTTAAGAAAAAAACGTTATAACTGCAAAGTAGAATTTTAACACATAAGTGCAACAACTTTCTGTATTTATAATTCGTTCACATTAAACATGGATTAAATTCAAACATATTTGTCAAAATCTGTCCAGTCACTATGACTGATCTGTGTATTAAGTTTTTTTCATCTGTTGGATGGAGCTGTGAGTCTATCAGACCCCAAAGAGAACATGAAGGTTAAAAATAATTTAATGATTGTTAGTTTATCACAAATGTGTTTATATCTGCAGATTGAGTCATCAACTTTGAATGTGTATTTCCTAGAGAATTTAGCATTTAATCGAACCGCCAGTCCACCCACAGCTCAAAATGCCATAGATGGTATAAGATACGGTTCAGGTGAGGCGGCATTCTATGGGATGAAATTAATCTCAAAATGATTAACAAATGCATGCACTGTCATCCGTGAACGTGATACAAGTTACACTTGTATTTTACTATTCACAAACAAATGCCGTATGATTTGAATCTGTGAAATTTAGATTTGAATAAACATGAGGCGATTTGTACAAATAGAGACAGATTTGTGAATACAATGTTTTATTTTGTGTTCATGTATAATCATTTTGCGCATACCAATGAGAAGTTGTGCATTTGTGTATCCTGCAGCGCGCGTCCATTCATCCTGTTCTGTGCATTCGGATTTTGAGCCGTTCTTTACACGGTTTTGCATTGGACAATCCACACACAAACAACTTCAGATCCACGCACAACCGTGCATAAACTACGGCCTACCACTAGATGGCAGTCTGACGGAGCGACGAAGAGGTTTGCGGCAAAGGTTGCGATAGACATTTTCACTAGGCTCGTAAAAATCTGTCATAATCTATTTTCACCTGTCACTATGGTCCAAGGTTGATGTTACGTGCCAATTAGCATGTTTGTGACATCATCACAACAATTACAGACAAATGTTTATAATCATAACAGTAACAATGACAGGTGCTTGAAAACGCTGTTTTTTAATCATTTATTAATTCACTTAAAAGTTACTTCAAGATGCTGTTTTGTTATGAATGTGCTGCTTCTGCCACTCACTGAACGGAAAAGACGCAGAGAAACATTTTCCCCGTACTTAAAGTTAAGGTTTATCCAAAATAACGCTAGTCGCTAATTCTCTCTGAAGGAAAAAAGTCTGTAGGCCTAAACACCGCACCACTGTTCGCGCCTGTGTGTATGTGAGCACGCAACGCGGGGGTCTGATTAAGTGACAGATGCATGCATTGCAGAATCAGATCGTCAAACAACGTTATCGTTGTGTTATTATGAAAAGTGTAAAAATATTTTCAGTTTGTTTTGAAACTATGGCGAAATAGATTAGACGGTGGTGAGACAGCATAGTCTAATGACTTGTTTGTACACGCGCGGCGCCTGGCTCCGCACCGCGAGCCTCCACTGATCCCGTTTTCCTGAATGGGCGAGACGTTTATGAGTAATGAATCGGGAAACATGCACCCTTTCCTCCGTTCACTTGCGATCACGTTCTGATGAAAGGAAATGATTGGATGCTACCAATTTGACATAAAGGGGAATTACAAATTGCCCTCATTGTAATCCATCAAAATGACTCTCGCCCATTCGCCCACCACCGTCTAATCTGTTTCGCCATAGTTTCAAAATGAACTGAAAATATGTTTACACTTTTTATAATAACACAACGATAACGTTGTTCAAAATGATGGACAATGAAAAAGTCTAGTCAATGCCGTCAATGAGTCAATGCCATTTTTTGCATTGACTTTTTCATCAAAAAGTCAATGCCGCAAACCTCTGCATCGCTCCGTGAGACTGCCATCTAGTGGTAGACCGTAGTTTATGCACGGTTGTGCGTGGATCTGAAGTTGTTTGTGTGTGGATTGTCCAATGCAAAACCGTGTAAAGAACGTCTCAAAATCCGAATGCACAGAACAGGATGAATGGACGCGCGTAGTGTAACTTGTTCACATTGCAGTGACGTTTACGAATGACTGTGCATGCATTTGTTAATCATTTTGAAATTAATTTCATCCCATAGCATTCTGCTCCAATGCAGGAAATCAATATAACCCATGGTGGAGGTTGGATCTTCTGGATGTTTATGACATATGTCAGTGATCATCACGTTATATGCACTCAAAATTTGCAAATCTCACAACCAAACCAGAAGCGCAATAGAAAATGTATCAAATTAATTCATCAGTAAATGTTATGAAACCTACAGGAAATGTTCTATTGTCTTATATATATACAGTATGTTTTGTTATCTGTTGTGGAATCCAACCAAGTTCACATTTGAGGTAGTTTTAACCTACTTTGAGTATTTACATTTCATCCAACTTTACACATTTATGATTATTACAGTATTACTATTTAATCCACTAGGTATGAAATATATATTATTGTTGTATGTTGTCAGCGTGTGTGGTCAGAACCCAAGTGCAGACAACAGTGAGGGGGTTAACAGGAAGATTTATTAAAAAGTAAAACAAAAACCCACGATGGGGGAACAAACACGATAACAAAAAGACTTCTCAAAAAGGCAAACAAAAACTTCCCGCGAGGGGGCAAAACGAGAACTAGCAAAAACAGAGAACGAGCAAAAACAAACAAACAAAACTCACTTGGCAGGGCAGGGCAGGGCAGGGCTCAACTGGACAGGGACTACCGTGAACACGGTACAAAGAACAAATCGACAAGGGACAAGGAGAAACTGGGGCTATAAATAGGGGACACCAACGAGGGATGATTACACAGGGAGGGTGATGGGCAGGTGACTGGGATCAAACACTAAGGGGAAGCTAACGAGGGGGCGGGACTTAGAGACGAGACACCGGAGAGAACGCACAATATGTCGAGGCCGACAATAATATGCTTCTCTCCAAATAGAACAAGAGGCTCTGCCATGATTCTGCCACAAGACCTTTCCTATCCGAGCATGCTACGCAAGTCCTAGTCCAGGCTCTTGTTCTGTCCAGACTGGACTACTGCAATGCACTACTGGCTGGACTTCCAGCTTGCACAATCAAACCTCTACAGATGATCCAGAATGCAGCAGCAAGAGTGGTCTTCAATGAACCGAAGAGAGCGCACGTCACTCCTCTCTAAGTTACTTTGGCTCCCTATAGTCACGCATCAAATTCAAGACTCTGCTCCTGGCCTACAAGACCACCACTGATTTGGCACCCCCTTACCTTCACTCGCTAATGCAGAATTATATACCCGCCAAATCCCTACGCTCCTCAAACGAACAACGTCTTGTGGTGCCATCCCGAAAAGGTAGAAAATCTCTCTCACGTACCTTCTCGGGATCGGTTCCACATTTATGGAATCATCTGCCCGCTGCTACAAGATCAGCAGATTCTGTAGCCATTTTTAAGAACCGTCTGAAAACACATCTGAAGTGTCAACACCTGACTGATCAGGGGCCCGTTTCAGAAAGGAGGTTTAGTGAAAACTCTGAGTATATTAACCCTGAAATGAGGGAAACTCTGGGTTTTCCGTTTCAGAATGTGAGGTATGTCAAACCTGAGAAAGAGGGGTAACTCAAGCCCGTTTCTAAAGGAGAGGTATCTTATACTCAGAGTCAGTAACCATAGTAACTTACTCTGTGAACCTAACCTGGTCGGGAGCAGGTTTTCTTTGGTAAACCCAGAGTTTATTTCGATCTCCTCCCCCTTTTAAAGCGCAAGTGGTGTAACTCATCCATTCATTCATTAATACAGTCATTCATGGCACACATTTTGATTACACAGAGACCATCTCAGTGACTTATACTGTATGTCATATATGCTTTTATAGAGGATTCATGAAGAGGCTGCATTAATTCATTGGAATGTACTTTGATTTCAGGAGAGCACCGAGTGGAATTTTGTCATTTCCCTGTGCATTTTTATTAAAACTGTACCGTTTTTCTTTACAGTGAATTAGATGTATCAAAATATATCTCATCCATCCTTACACATAAATAAAGTGCATGAATAAAGAAATGAATAAATACAGACATACATGCAGAAATGAAGCGATAAAGGTAATAAACAAGTAAATTTGACATGCAGCCATTCCAAGTGAAATCTGTTCAGAGCAGGATTCGAACCGGCGATTAGTCTAACTTTGCACGAGTCTGACGCCCTACAGGTGTCCTATACACCATGATGTCTTACTTGCGTAACTAGAGCACTCATGGCGAGTGAGAACATACGATTTTTTTATTATTTCTGTTGTTTCATTCATTTAATGATTAATTTATTTGTTTATTGGTATCAATTTATTAATTTAAACTTAAGTCATTTTCAGGACATCAGTAAATCGAGCGGAAAGTGTGCCTCACTCTCATGTGCTTTCTGCCGCCATGTTGCTTTTTTTGGTGCTGTTGCCATGGTGAATCGTGCTATCTTCGCTCAATTGATGATGGCTTTTTAAATCAATGGTGCACGCGCGTAACCTAGAGTGAACTTACTCAGAGTGGATTGAACTAATTGAAATCACCTGTTCTGAAACCGAAAACTCAGAGTTGCGATTCTCTGAGTAAATCAACTCAGAGTTCACATTTTAACTCGGTGTTGGTTGAACCTCCTTATTGAAACAGGCCACCGTTCTGACTTATCTCTTTTTACTACTTTAAAAAACTTAGCTTGTAACTGTGGTAGGCTAGTATGAGACCCATGTTTTATTGCACTTATGCTTTTGTTGTCCGTTATGTTGTTCCAATTGCTTCCATTGTTTCCCTCATTCTGTAGTCGCTTGTATAAATCTGCTATGACTAAACATGTAGAATGTAAATGTATGAGACTAGAAGACATGATTCAAGATAGAGGCAGAACTCATGACGTAATGGATGTTAATAAGATCAGTGAAGAGTAGCTAAAGCAACAAATGAACGAGAGGAATTTTCCACCTGGATGGCTGAAGGTTGTGATAGCAAAAGTGGCCTGTGTAATCACATCTTTCCTGAACCGCAGCACTCCATCAAATGGGCAATGGCACGATGCAACAAACACTCCAAACACGCTATGCTCTCAAGCACTTAAGGACAGCCCTGTTGACTTAGTATAAATGGAATTTTGAAAGCACAATGAAATCAAATTAGAGTGAATCGATACTTTGATCATGCTATGCTAGATTGTTTACAAACAGCAGCTTTGAGCTTCAAATGATCACTATACTAACAGACGTAAGCATGACAAGATTTGCTAGAAAAGAAAGGCTGCATATGGTGGTATGTAACCTGTCCTATCTCAGAATCAGAATCAGAATCAGAAGAGCTTTATTGCCAAGTGTGCTTGCACACACAAGGAATTTTCTTTGGTGTTGGAAGCTTCTAGTACAGACATTCAACACAATGACAATACAATATAATACGATTTACAGTCTAAAAGATTCTAAATTGTGCATATATAAAATAAAGACTATTTTACAGAAAATGGGGGATAATAACATATAAGAGACATTGTACAGGGTAGTATATAGTAGAATAAACATATTAACAGATTGTATGTACACTTGTGCAAATGGATAATTTAGTAAGTAGAGGTAGTGTTATATACATGTATACATAAGATGTAGATATAATAAGGCACTATAGTGCACACTATAGGAGTAGTGGAAGTGGAATATTGCTCTTAAGGAGCAGTTATCTGTTTAGGAGGGAGATTGCCTGGGGGAAGAAGCTGCTTCTGTGTCTGGAAGTCCTGGTGTTTGGTGCTCTAAAGCGCCGGCCAGAGGGCAGCAGATCAAAGAGTTTGTGTGCTGGGTGTGTGGAGTCAATGATGATTTTTCTTGCCCTGTTTTTCACTCTGGAATCGTACAGGTCCTGAAGTGTGGGCAGAGGAGCACCAATAATTTTCTCAGCACTACGAACTGTCCGTTGTAGTCTTCGTAGGTCTGATTTGGTGGCCGAGCCATACCAAACAGTAATTGAAGTGCACAGAACAGATTCGATGACCACTGAGTAGAACTGGGTCAGTAGCTCCTGTGGTAGGTTGAACTTCCTCAATTGACGGAGGAAGTATAACCTCTGCTGGGCCTTCTTTACAATGGAGTCTATGTGGGACTCCCACTTCAGGTCCTGAGAGATGGTGGAGCCCAGGAACCTGAATGACTCCACAGTATCCACAGTGCTGTCCAGGATGGTGAGGGGAGGAAGTGATGGAGGGTTCCTTCTGAAATCCACTATCATCTCCACTGTCTTGAATGCATTCAGCTCTAGGTTGTTTTGACTACACCAGGCAGCCAGCTGAGCAACCTCCTTTCTGTAGGCAGATGTAATGTACGTTTCTTTTTGAACAAATCAACTGATATTGCCACAGCGACAGCAAAAAGCTAGTGGACTGCTGAGTCGCTGTTACCCCCAAATGGCGGAAGCTTAGGACTACTGCTGGGGGCGAGTGATGCAACGGAACGTTCTATTGAGTTTCGCCTCTTGGTATCTATACTCTTTGGCTTTATCTCTTCTAGCTTAACCCAAGGAGGGCCTGCCTGTTTTAACATTAACTGCTGTATTGTATGTGCTTAAGCAGACCTTGGTGAGAGCTCCCCCTAGCGGTTTGGATACTGTGCATCACTGGATCAACATGTAGAGGTGTAACGTATAATGCAGGTTTTCAATTAAAGAAAAACAAATAAATAGGAATCTGAAAACAATTGAAACACTTCATCTTCCGTTTTCATTATGTTTTCTTTACTCTAGTGCCATATACACACAGGTCTTTTTCTTACCTATAGTTCACATTGAACATAGATCAATAATGTAGTTTCAGACAGATATTTCAATGTTAAGTAAATATTTGTTTAGTTATTAAAAAGGGCTGTATCTGTCAGATTCTAAACAGAACATGAGACTTGAAAATATTCAAAAATGTTCACCTGGTCTACATGTTTGACCCCTTATGGCTGTATGATACTGAGATCTATGATGAGGGCAATTGACAGAATCAAACAGAAATATTATAAAAGGTCTATGCTTCAGAAGGCTCAATACATTAGGAGCAAGGTGTATGTAAACTTAACTTATAATTTTCTATTGATTGATTAAGAAATTTCGTTTAGAAGCTACACAAGATATTTACAATTCCCAGAAGAGAAAACACGAACCATTTTCACCGATCATCCTGTTCTAAAGTTTACATACACCTGTATGTATAGAGTGTTTTCACGATGCGTCATCAATCCGGAAGTCGGCCATATTGAAGGCACTGAATGTAAACAATGCCACTGAACCGAATGGTCGCTATTTTGCTGAAGAAAATGGTCAACTATTGTTGTGTTTTGGCTGTACTAACTGGTCGGACCGGGAAAACATTTGGAGTACTATATACTGCCCAAAGTTATAACAAAGCAGGGAGAAGATTTGAGTAAACTGTCTGAGTAAAGAAATTTGAACTGAAATAGGATTTTAGAAATATCATCTTTTTGTCAGAATTTTCTGAGAAAGTTTAATTGCTGAGGACAGAACCAAGCACTTATGAACAACCTAACTGAATTCAACCTAATTGAATCACAATATAAAAACACTCATTGGCTGTGCATGCAACATCATGAAATCACTTGAACACTTTTGATTGATTGATTGATTGATTGATTTAAACACCTCTATAGAGATTCATAGATTTTTCTCTCTCTCTACTGTAGATGTGCTGTAACTTCTGTTTTTTTTAGCTGGTCACACCATCAGCTACTCATGTCATGTGATGGAGGGACGTTATGTGAATGTGATCATGTCTGGACGTACAGCTGTTCTCACTCTGTGTGAAGTGGAGTTCTATGGAAAACATAATTTCTGATATGTAATTCTGTACAGTAAACTAGAACTGAAAAGTTTGAAATTTGCAGAAACTAAATGACCCTCCATTGAAGCCATGGTGGTAGTCAGAAATGATGGGGTCGTGTTAGGGGCCCACTGCTATTGCACAGCTGGACGAACGTTAGGCGAGTGCTGCTCTCGTGTGTCTTGTTTGGGATTTGGCAGCTTAATGATAGAGAGGAAAAGACAGTGATAGGATATGAATATGAAGTGATCGCTGCACAAGCAAAATCCATTGCTTGATGGCTCCCGTCTCTCTGTTTTGTTGTGTTGGTTAGCACGTTTTTTATTGCAGTGAACCATTTTTGTCGTCTATTGGGATCCTCAGGAATACGGTAAAATGTTTTCCCCTTTTATTTCCCCCAGCTGTTCTGGCATCCTAACGCACAGCAGCTGTCCACCATGTTGAAATCGAAAGGTATGTCTACACAGTCTGGTTTTATATTAACTTTATCGTTCAACCACTCTCAATACCGCCTGCCAAAATGGCAGAGTTTAGATTGCGTAACGTTAATCTCCAGAGCTCTATATATTCCATGTCCAGTAGATGGCACTGTAGCAATATAATGGACATATTGTGTGTTGCAGGTCAGGTGCTATGAAATAATTACATGAGGTCTCGCCAAGATCATTGATGCAGATGTTGCTGTTTAACAACATCTAAATAAAAACACTTCATAGTGTGATACATTTAAATAATAGGCTACTGATTGATTGTTCTGTATGTGGCAAGGAGGGTGAGAGATACTGGACAAGGAAAATTAGTAAATTAAGCTACTCGAATACACCACCCGGGAAACACCGGGAAATCACAGTTTAGGCACACAGATTTATAGTCAGAGGTGGAGTGAGCATAAATGAAAACAAAAGTAGGTAGAAAAATATAAAAGCTTTATTACAAATCACACAATCCAAAGGAAGAACTATTTTGCACAAGGCCTTGTCAAGTCACTTCAAACAACCAAAAGAAAACACAACTTAACCATCATATCAGTAAGGAGAGAGGTCACCAGCAGGGGTTGCTAATTCGTCACCCCACACTCGATACACCACACTCGTGAAACACAGCTAAATCTCCAGCACAGCAATCTGTGGACATCCACCCATATTTACCAATATGAGTTAACTGAAAAACCACAAACATATACACACACACGAAAAACCAATTCAAATGACAAAATAATCAAAACAACAATACAAAGAAGAAAAATCAAAAGCAATCAGTTATGTAGTGAACAAGGGGGATACCAGCTGCATTCCGATGTACACTGTAAGCAAGGATGACTTCAGATAACAATGAACTTGTTGGTTACGCTGCTATAGTCACAAAGACTAAAAGGAAATCACCTCTGCGTTTAAATATACACGGTAAACAAGAGTGAGGTTAGAAACACTCAAGTTGTTGGTAACCCTTCCGTGGTCAGAAAGACTAAGATGAAATTGCAAATGCATTCAGATACACACTGTAACCAAAGATGAGTTCAGATAACAATAGAGTCATTGGTTAGACTTCAAGTAGAAAAAAACAGCAAAGAAACAATGAAGCCGCGGGCAAAGCAGCAGTGCAGCCACATCAAAGGGGGTTTACAGTCCGCGCCTCGTAACTCAGAATTATCGAACCCTTGGACGTGCAGCCACCTGCCAAACATGAAATGCATAATCAATTACAAGAAAAAACATCTTATACGACGAAAACAAAAATACATACCAAGAGAGATTTGCGGAATTATCTCATCTAGCATCAATCGTCCTGGGAGGGTACAGCTGCCTACACAACAAGCTGAGCGTACGCAAACAATCAGTCTCTCACGCTCCATAGCTAGCAAAGATTTCCGGTATCACAGAAAACCCACCTGTAGCTGTTGTGAGCGCAGCACCGCACAGCAGTCAGAAAATCAGCGGACAACTTAATCTGCATCAACAATTATAGTATCAGTAAAATAAACCTCAGTTGTTGATTTAAACGTGCAGCCAAACACCTACCGCTCATTCAGAAAAGTACCAATGAAGATGCTTCCCAGGCACTACACCACTAGAGCTCTTATACAATGTGAGAAGCACCCTGATTGGTCCACAGATCTACATGACACCAGCCAATGAGCAACCAGGGCCATACGTCACCCTACTACATTCCACCCCCACATTGTGAATCGTCGCCCCGACGATAAGTCCTCACACCTCAAGCATCAATCCCAAGGCCTGTAGAAAGCCATCACTGCATTGGACATCACCTCGGGGACTGGTGGAACTCCCCCTACAGCCTCTCCATCTGGTCTGGGCAACCGGTGAACATTTGAATGTTGGCCAGAAGTAGTCTGCCTTGACCGCCAAGGCAAAACCCCATTTTCCTGAGGTAAACTAACAGATGAATCTGGGGGTTGCCCTAAACTTGCCTCAAGATTAGGAGAAACCCCCCTGATTAGGAGAAACCCCCCTGCACTCCCAGCACTGTGGCAGCAGTGGAGTCATTCAGGTTCCTGGGCACCACCATCTCTCAGAACCTGAAGTGGGACAATCACATTGGCTCCATTGCTAAAAAAGCCCTGCAAAGGTTGTACTTCTTACATCAGCTGAAGAAGTTCAACCTACCACAAACTCTATTAAAACAGTTTTACTCAGCTGTCATAGAGTCTGTCCTCTGCACATCCATCACTGTCTGGTTTGGCTCAGCCACAAAGTCAGACATCAGAAGACTACAGAGGACGGTTGGGACTGCTGAGAAGATCATTGGTGCTCCCCTGCCCACCCTCCAAGAACTCTATACATCCAGAGTGAGGAAAAGGGCTCAGAACATCACCCTGGACCTCTCACATCCAAGCCATCATCTCTTCACAATGCTGCAGAGCACTGAGCACCAGAACAACCAGACACAAAAACAGCTTCTTCCCTCAGGCCATCTACCTCTTGAACAGTTCAATGTTTTTACACACCGTGCAATTAATAACTGCAATAATAGTGAAGGGAAAGTGACCTATTAGTCAGGTATGGTGACCCATACCCGAAATGTGACCTCTGCATTTAACCCATTCAGTGAGTAGTGAACACACGCACAGCAAGTCCATTTAGTTTGTAGCATTTAGTTGCGAAGACTACCATCCTTATCTTAATGAGGACTATGGGGGATGCAAAAGAGGCTACAACTCTCCCGTATAACCTTCAACAAGGTATTGATATGGGCCTTGACTACCTCGTATTCCAACCCCCCGTTGGAACGATACGACGATACCGCTGTCTTACAGGAATATCATCAAACAATGGTATGTCGTGTAGAGAATATAGTATGAGCCAAATGGTCGGAGTCATTTAAAGAAATGCCATAAACCCCCTCCACTCTCTTTTGGTCTTTTGATGTTGATATCAAGAACCCAGGACGGAGTCAGATCCAGATCCAGGGGGCCTGGACTTGGGTTGGCGCTCTCACCGAAAGTGTTGATAACCCCCTTTTGTTTCTCTGTGGGATATTTTACGACTCCTAAGCTTCAAAGCAGAGGGGAGAAGTCTCTCTGTCTAATCTGAAACTTAACATCTGAGGCTAACCAGAGAAACTTCTCTGACAAATAGGAACTTGTGTGATTCAACTGTCCTTTTCTATAAATATATCTAAATATCTAGGTTACATGTTGTCGCTCTTACCATTTTTAAATAATCTGTAATTGTTAAATAAGTTAATTCAGGCTTTGTTTGTATTCATACCTCCGAATGAATCATGTCTTGATGCACTTCAAACCTTAGCATATTTGATATATAAATGTTTGTCTTTACAATTCCTCCTTGTTTACATATATTGTGTGACCAAAGAACATTCTCTTTTCATTATGTATTAATTTGGAATGGTATTTTGTAAAGTTGCCAGGAGGTCATAAAGATGCAAATTAGCTTTTGAGTGGACAAAGAACCTCTTCCCTGCTCAACTCTGATTGGTCGATTCAAACTCAGGTGGAAATGCCCTCTAATGAGGTTAAATATCGAACCTGCTCTGAAAAACCTCTTCTCTTCTGGTTTATACCTCTCGGAAAACTTGGTTCGTGGCATCTCTTTGGATACTGCCCTTTTCCCCCACTGGGGGAAAAGAAGGAACAATGGACTTCTGCCGCCACGTGGCTAAGCCATGCGGCCGATCACGAGGCCCGGGACTTTCCAGCTGGACTGCATTCTGAAACCTTTTGAACAATTCCATCTCTACACGCACATACGGATATCGGTCCAGCACAGAGCTTGCAAGTATCCATTTCTATTTATAGATTAGCTGCGTTAATAAACAACCATATATATTCATTTGTGATGGGTTTTCTGTATTCACGCTCACAAACGTGGTCCCTTTTACTGTGTTTAGATTCGCTACCTTTGCTCTAAATCCTGTTTGGTAAAGTCACGTTACTTATGGCCATGAGATAATATAAAGTATATAATATCATTGATGCATTCGCTGGACGAATGCATACAAGTATTGTTATGCTTTATATTACTAATCAGAGACCGTAAAATATGTATATTTGATCACGATTATTATACGTATTTTCCTTTGAGCTAAACTAATTCCTTGACTGAAATTGATGTTTTAAATAACTAATTTCATGGATGTGATCTTGATAGATCTGGTGGAGAACCATATTTGGTGAGCTTTGCTCATCAATATTTTAACTAGCTAAAACCGCTACAGTCATGTGAGATCAAACTGGTGCATCCCAAATCCCCTTCATGTGCCGAAAACACTGACTGGTACCGACCCAATAAAGCCCTGCTCTTGTTCATCTGGCAATAGCTGAGACAAGTCTATAGCCTTTACCTGTTCTGCAACTGAAGGTGCCTCTTGAGAGACCTGTATATTAACAGTAGCAGCCACAGTTTTAACCTCTGTAACCCCTGATGGTAGACTGACAACATGTACACTAGTTAAGGTTACTAGCCATGTACGTGGATACAACACAATATCAGTGGTACCCACATTCACCACTGGCACCAAAACAGTGCTTCTACTGACCCGCACCAATGATGGCGAAGCCAGCAATCCAGCTGGTAGACCCAATTCAAAAAACACAGTTTCATGCAAAAACTGCCCCGAAAAGGTTGCTGTAACAATTTTGTCTGTAAACCACACATAGACATAGCAAATAACATGAAGGCAAGAAAACAATGATTGGTTGTATATGTTTTGCTGACCTAGCCCTTTAAGACCCTAAACTGCAATTGTTTAAAGTATGAAATCTATGTATGCATTTGTAATCTTACAGTACTGTGAAGTAAACTTTGAAAAATAAGCAGCTTTATTGACATATTTGCACAGGGTAGAAGAAAATTGACTATCGCAATATTTTTTTTTCAATAGTGTATCGATAGTGATACCTCTACTATTGATATATATTTTTTTAAATCATGTCATATACATATGGCCAAAAGTAAGTGGAAGTGAGCATGGCGAAAAATATAAGAACGCTTGGAGCTCTCAGAGCTGATGTGTGGGTGTGCTTTGGTTTTCAAAAAAAGGAGTCATGGAGTAATGAGTTATATCAAATAATGCTGTTTGTAGGCTTCGCAAGTCGTGACACAAGTCACTTGGCTACTGCAGTGCATTAGACAAAAAATTTATTAAGAAAAGTAACAATGACATTTATTGTGCTTTCACGGATGTGACACCAGCACATTTACAGCACGGATGAAGCAGGGGTTTAAACTGCCCATGTTCAGTGTTTTAACTGTAATGCACCACAACAGCCAAGTGACTTGCGTGACCCACCTTATTCAGTTGGTCGCACCAACTTACAATTTGTCGCACCCTTTTTTATGGTAATCATAATGACCTTGCATAATGACCTCAGTTGATGAATTGTGCTGTTAATTTGTCACTCTGTCTTTTAAAATAGTTGGATATAGACTGCTTCATATTTTCACTTTTACACTTGCGAGACCAATGAATGCAAAGAAACTGTAATGATGAGCAGTCAGGTCAGATCTAAATGCAAACAGTGTATTTAATATAAACGTAAAATCCAAGGAACACAAAGGCACAACGAACACATCACAATATGAACAATACCACACAACTCACACAAGAAACACAGGCACTATACACTCACCTAAAGGATTATTAGGAACACCATACTAATACGGTGTTTGACCCCCTTTCGCCTTCAGAACTGCCTTAATTCTACGTGGCATTGATTCAACAAGGTGCTGAAAGCATTCTTTAGAAATGTTGGCCCATATTGATAGGATAGCATCTTGCAGTTGATGGAGATTTGTGGGATGCACATCCAGGGCACGAAGCTCCCGTTCCACCACATCCCAAAGATGTTCTATCGGGTTGAGATCTGGTGACTGTGGGGGCCATTCTAGTACAGTGAACTCATTGTCATGTTCAAGAAACCAATTTGAAATGATTCGAGCTTTGTGACATGGTGCATTATCCTGCTGGAAGTAGCCATTAGAGGATGGGTACATGGTGGTCATAAAGGGATGGACATGGTCAGAAACAATGCTCAGGTAGGCCGTGGCATTTAAACGATGCCCAATTGGCACTAAGGGGCCTAAAGTGTGCCAAGAAAACATCCCCCACACCATTACACCACCACCACCAGCCTGCACAGTGGTAACAAGGCATGATGGATCCATGTTCTCATTCTGTTTACGCCAAATTCTGACTCTACCATTTGAATGTCTCAACAGAAATCGAGACTCATCAGACCAGGCAACATTTTTCCAGTCTTCAACTGTCCAATTTTGGTGAGCTCGTGCAAATTGTAGCCTCTTTTTCCTATTTGTAGTGGAGATGAGTGGTACCCGGTGGGGTCTTCTGCTGTTGTAGCCCATCTGCCTCAAGGTTGTGCGTGTTGTGGCTTCACAAATGCTTTGCTGCATACCTCGGTTGTAACGAGTGGTTATTTCAGTCAAAGTTGCTCTTCTATCAGCTTGAATCAGTCGGCCCATTCTCCTCTGACCTCTAGCATCAACAAGGCATTTTCGCCCACAGGACTGCCGCATACTGGATGTTTTTCCCTTTTCACACCATTCTTTGTAAACCCTAGAAATGGTTGTGCGTGAAAATCCCAGTAACTGAGCAGATTGTGAAATACTCAGACCGGCCCGTCTGGCACCAACAACCATGCCACGCTCAAAATTGCTTAAATCACCTTTCTTTCCCATTCTGACATTCAGTTTGGAGTTCAGGAGATTGTCTTGACCAGGACCACACCCCTAAATGCATTGAAGCAACTGCCATGTGATTGGTTGATTAGATAATTGCATTAATGAGAAATTGAACAGGTGTTCCTAATAATCCTTTAGGTGAGTGTATATACACACACGATAACAAGACACAGGTGAATGCAATGATGGCTGACAAGTCCGGGCAAAGGGTTATGGGAAATGTAGTGTGAAATGAAAGTCCAAGTGATGAGGTGAGTTCCCTCTTGTGGAGCACGAGGGCACTGCGGCTGACAGACGTTACATAGCCCCCCCTCTAAGGGCGGATACAAGACGCCCCAAAACAACAGTTCAGGAGGGCGGATTCCAGACGCCCCAAAACAGTCCAGGAGGGCGGAGGAGCAGAGGGGGAACAGGGGGCGGGATGAGGGCCAGGCCCGTGAAGGGGAACTTGGGTCGTGGGTTGTGTTTGGGCTGTACAGTCTCACAAAACGAACATTTTTGAATGATTGTGTGAAGATATTGTGACTAAACAACACTCTTCATGTCTACATGAGACATTCAGCACAGCGAGCTCACCACCTAATAAGGCAGAGAATTTTCTGGGAGATGTTCTAACAATCTAGCTACTAGTTCTATCATCTACAGACACCTAATAATCTTAAGAAACACTTAAGCCGTTTCTGTCTTTGTGCTCTAATTCGTGTGCATGCGATTTATTGCTTTTATCAGCTCTGTCTGCAGCCTCACATCAACGCATGTACACCTGGCTCCGCCTTCACACAATGACGCTGTATCGGGGAGGGGGCGTGGCCAGCTCAAAATGCATTCTCAAGTCCACATTGAATTTTGCAACACTCGGCGCGCTGTGTAATGAAAATGCAATCCAAAATGTTCAAACCGTGAATGTTAATGCATTTAGGGAAAATAACATTTGAATGATCATTTTGCAACAGTTTTGCTCGGCTATCTTAAACACATATACTCAATCCGGGGAATGCCTTTTCATTTAAATTTTGCAACTTAAAGAGCATTAAAATATGCATTTCAAAATGCATATTAAAAGTAGTGTAGGAACGGACAAATGTCAATTGTGTTATTGAATTTTCATTTTCATTTTGCACCTAATGTTGCACATGTGTTATTTTAAATGTATTTAAAGACATAAATGCATTGTCATTTTACATACTGCATTGCCATTTTGCAAATTGCATTTCAATTTGATAATTGCTACCAATATGCTTCCATATTATATTGGCTACGTGAAGTGCAAGTTTCTATGGTTCATAAGCGTATGTTGTTGCCAGTTTACAGTGCGATGTAATCTAATGGCTGTTTCCAAGCACTTTTAGGCTGAAATAAAGTCTGTTTCAATTACATTACAATGCCTAGTATGTCTATTTAATTGTCACGGGTGCAGGGTTGGTTGTAAAAATAAATACAGTGGTGCGGGGTGGGCCAAATAATTTAATAAAAATCACTAGTCCTCATCACTAAAAGCTCGTCATATTTGTTAAAAAGTGCCTGTTTTTACTGCAAAATATAAATAACTCAAGACATTCCAGGATTAATTTGGGGCTGCACGCAGTTTAGTTTCCATTAAAGAGTACATAACATTAGATCATGAAAATGACATTTAATGCAGTGTGTAATGTTGCCGTGTTTGAAAGTAAGCAGTCTAACAAGTTGTTGAATCGATCTTCTTAACAAATGAGTTTCAAACAAAACAGGCCTAAGTAGGTGACAGTCAGAACATGTCAGTCATGTCTAATAGTCTTGGTTATGATGTGCATGTAGTGTATTATTAACACAATGGGTCATACTTCAACGATCTAAGCGCATGGTCAGAAACCAGGGGCCTCATTTATAAAATGTTCCGTAGAAACAGTCCTAAATGTGATTTCATGGTCATTTATCAAAGTTTGTACGTGTGATCAGAGTCGGCAGCAGACCACGACTAACAGGAGGGCAAGTGGCTCCCAGTGGCAGGGCACACAATCAGCATCATTAATACAAAAAAGTCAAAACTACTAAGGGCCAGGGGCGATTCCAGGACTTTTTTAATGGGGTGGCACAGGGGGACCAAGAACCAGTCAGGGGGGACATGGGAAAAGTAATGTGCCTCAACACAAGTGATGACATAAAAATGGCACTGCACAAGTGCCTGGACAACACATCTCTCTTTTTATAAATAAAAAACATTAAACAGACAATAATTGTTCTCAACTTCTTTTATTGACAACCAGTCTACTAGAATTCATTAATGTTTTGCACAGACAGACACTCCAAATGAGTGTTAAGAAAACACACTAGGTTGAGCAAACAGCATTTTATTCTATTGTTGTCTTATATGCTTATATACAAAGCATTTATGTATAGAACGATTGAATAATTATACACTTTTTAACGAGAATTATCAGCTAAACTATTTAACAGCAATGGTTGAGTCTGATTTCAACTTTGTCCATACAGTAAACCCTCTCAAAAGCCAAAACTAAAACTGAAGAGGTACATTTATTTGTCTGAAGTACATTTATTAGTGCAAAATTGCTTGTGCCATACAATAAATATATACAAAAGTCCATATGTTGACATTTTACATTTAATACACCAATGTAAAGCGTGTGTGTGTGTGGTCTTAGAATAGCTGTATTCTACGGTTTTTGTGCTGGCCACCAAACAATCTAACAAACTCATCCATGTCTAGCGACTTGGCTCTCTGTGACTCTACACTGAGCACTCTCGGGTCACTGAGTCTCTCATCACACATGGTTGTCCGTAAGTGGTTTTTTATTAGTTTCAGTTTGGAAAAACTTAATTCACAAGCAGCGTTGCTTACTGGTACTGCAATAGCAATTTTGCACAGCCGGAAAAGTTCATGGAACACTTCTTTGAAAGGCTCCAGAAACACAGTGAACTCCAGAATTTTCATTCCTCCTTTCTTTTTCCTCTCCAAAATCCTTTTGGCTTGGTGCAGCTCATGCTTTAGATCAGTGGTCACCAACCCTGCTCCTGGAGATCGACCGTCCTGAAGATTTCAGCTCTAACCCCAATCAAACACACCTGAACTATCTAATCAAGGTGTTCAGGTTTGCTTGATAATTACAGACAGGTGTGCTGAAGCAGGGTTGGAGCTGCAGTCTGCAGGATGGTCGATCTCCAGGAACAGGGTTGGTGACCACTGCTTTAGATCATCTAAATCCGACTCGTATATCTCAGCAAACGAGAAAAGAGGTGCCTCGTCTAAAAAGCTACTGCTGTTGGGATGAAGTGATTGAACACCTCTCATTATGTTGCAGTTGGGCTTGGAGAAGCGTTTCTGTAATTCCCCAATCACAGAATCAAGGACTGGAAAAATATATTCCGTCTAAAACCTTCCTGCACATCTTGGTCAATCCTACGCTGACCAAGAGTAGATGTCACCACAGATCCTTCTAGTCTAGAGCTGGTGTTTCGTTGTCTTTTATTCACCCTTTCAGTGCTGATATTGCATTTTTGAGCTGTGTTTAAGACTTCTCTCCATAGCTCATCACAAATGGTTTCCTCTCTGTAATTTTGACATGTGTCCTGAAGTGCTCGACTGAATAAGAAGTGCCTGAATAAGCTCAACAGCTCTTGCTAGGTCTAGTGGTGGTGACTGAACTATATCCGATAGAAGCTTGATGTCATCCAGCAATTTGCGGAATGTTGCCAGTAGCTCAATGAAAGTCAGATCAATTTGGGCAAGCAGACCCCGTGCCTCTACAGATCTGTCTCCACTTTTCTTATCAGCAATATCTTCAAGGACATGGAGCACTGCAGGTAGTCTGTCCATCATATTACGCCCATCTCGTGTCACTAAGCTTCTGAAGCTCTCTAGTCTGACCTTCATACATTTCTTGCTGAACATCTAGCCATTTGTGGTGAACGTATGAGCCTGACATAAAGACATATAACTTCTCTAGTAAAGAAAAGAAGCATGATGCCTCAGGAACAGACTTAACAGTATCAACTAATCAAAAAAGAATGCATGTTTTGCCACTGCCTTTATGCGTGCAGAAACACCCGTATGTTTCCACTCATGACGGATGCCCCGTCATATCCCTGGCCTACAAGATTGGTTTTGAAATCCAGCCCATATCTCTCTAGACAACTGATGATCTTCTCTGTTAGGCCTGCAGCATCCGAACTATGAGCTTTTTGAAAATCTAAAAAAACTCTCATGTACTGCCCCCCTATAATATTATCTCAGGACCAGTGACATTTGTTCCTTTTTTTCATGTCTTTGGTTTCATCAACCAGAACACTGAATGCCTCACTTTCGTTGACCTCTTGTATGATATTATGTCGAACCATCTCTGCCAAACACTTCAGGACTTCATGGCCAGAAAGTTCCCCCTGTTTTCAGAATCATCTGACTCACGATGGCCTCTTTGGGAAATATTTTGTGTAGCAGTAAGCAGGAGAACATCTGCCACAGTTTTTATATAGTCCTGATTCTCTTTTACTCTTTTTTGGTATTCTTTATCCATTAATTTCAACAAAGATGTGTTACTCTCATCCCCTTTTTTGTATTCTGACCATGCCAGCATGCCATTTACATGACCCTCTGATTTGGAATGCACTGTGAACCCACCGTCCTTATACAGTGCTTTTTTTCCAGAAGCTGAAGAAAAGGCAGACTGAGGGGCAGAGGGGAGCGAAAAATGTCAGCATGCAAAACAATGGGCCGAGTTCTGACTTTGTGAATATTCGATCCATGGATAATACTTATACCACAAAGAATTAAATGCCCTACTTTTGTTTCCTTGCTGTGTTCTAGGGAACATCTTCAAGTTAGGCTGAACAGGACCCACTGCTCTGGACTGTTAAATATCTAAACATAATAATATACAATAATGTTTAGTCTCTAGTATATGTCCATCAACAGAGTTCATAATGTCTTAAAGGCACGAAAGATCTCGAAGCCTGCTCCTCCTGAGCTACCGTCCTGCAGACTGCAGCTCCAAGCCTGTTTCAGCACACCTGTCTGTAATAATCAAGCAACTCTGAACACCTTGATTAGATAGTCCAGGTGTGTTTGATTGGGTGTTTTTCAAACCTGCTCTGGGAGAGGCCCCACCAGGCACTGCAATTTTTGTGTAACTCCATCATCATACCTGATTTAACACATCGGCTCATTAGTAGACACTGCAAGACCTAAAGTGGATGTGTCAGATAGGGGAGAGGTACAAAATGTGCAGTGTCCTCCAAAAACTGTATTTTTTGCATGTCTCCTTAATCAAATACATCTGATTCAGATTATCTACTTGGTAAAGACTTAAGGCAGCGTAACATAAATGGGGAGGCCAGATGCAAATTAATTTAACTCAAAATATACATTTATTTGAAGTAATTACATTTTATTGCTAGCAATATTATAAACCTAGAGTTTATTATATAAGCAAGTAATCATAGGTTATGTGAAAGACCAATACTTAAGTTTCATTATAGATTTTATTTTATGTAAATATCATATTGTCATGGGTGCATGTATCCACAGAACATAGACAAGGGAGAAGTCCAATACGAATAAACTGTAAAGGTCCAGTGCGGGATGTTTTGTATGATCTATTAACAGAAATGCAATATAACATACAAAACTGTGTCTTTAGATGTGTATAAAAACCTTACGTAATGAAAAGTTATGTTTGTATTACCTTAGAATACACCAGTTGTATCTACATAGGGAGCGGGCCTATCTACATGGAATTTGTTATGTTGCGCAGCCATGTTTTGTACAGTCAGCTCTAACGGACAAACAGCTCTACAGAGCGCGTTTCGTATATGTTGGTCTTCGTGTGTGTTTTTAGACGCAGCTTGCGTCATCACTGAGTTGAAGACGCACAAAGTAGTAAGTCGTAGTACGGAGAGGAGGAGGAGTAGTCGTCGTCTAGCTGAAGCAATTGATTGTTCTGTCTTAGAAGTTTTGATAAAATGGAGGACCATGCGTATTGTGCACAAGCGCAGACAGAGCGTGAATCTCCGTCGTCAAAGAAGCGCAAACGTGATGCTGCCAGACGAATTAGAGACAAACGGCGGCAGAAATCATCGGTGTATCTATTACCAGATGGAAGGCACTGTTGAAAGACAAATGTTTTCAAGGAGACGCCGAAGTTGCCTGTTTTCTGCTAGACTGGTAAGATAATTCAACATTTTCAATGTTTCCACTTTTTCAATGTTTACCAAACAACTGTTTTGTTGAAACGGTAACTTTAGCATTTTATACCAATGGCCATATAACCTCCGAATAATAATGTTTTTCCGTCCCTGCGGTACGTACTCCGGTTGTTCCTGACTTTACAAAGGGGGAGACAAACGTCTACTAACTTACACCTAACTGCCTATGTCGCTGTCAGATCAAACGCTTTGAACAGCGTTGCTATTTATGATTAGCTAACTTTAGTTACTTAACTAACGTACTCTCAGCGTGTACTAG
Source organism: Triplophysa rosa (assembly GCF_024868665.1). Lineage (NCBI taxonomy): Eukaryota > Metazoa > Chordata > Actinopteri > Cypriniformes > Nemacheilidae > Triplophysa > Triplophysa rosa. Next base: position 39,233,227 of record NC_079890.1, read on the forward strand.
ATAGCACACAAGAAATATATCTAATTATAGAATTGTAACAGTAACTTTCGCAATAGAATACATGTTAAATGATTAATTATGTTAATATATTGCCTTACCTTTGTTAAGAAACATCGTTGCTTGTATCACTGCTATCCGCGGTCTCAGTAGACGACATCTTTTTTACTGTTGCGGCCGCCGTCGTCATTCGAAAGGGAGGGGGTGGGCAAATGACTCAGAGATTCGTTGCAAAACTATAATACAACGCTTGTGGCCACTGATTTTCACACACTGCACCTTTAATGTAAATGGACTGTATTGTTGGGTAGGCTACTGTTCACTGCACTCTTTTTTGTTTTCTGCCATATGATCACTCACTTTTAATACATTATTTAAAGCAATTATTATTGCCTCATTGTTTTGTGTTTAAGTCAAATTAACGTATATTGGTCACTTCATCTTTTTTTGCATATAAATATAATCATCATTTGATGCTCAATTAATAGTAATCATTACTGACAGCCCTAGTTAAAGCATTTCAAAATGCGTTGACTGACTTTTTCTTTCTTTCATGCTTGTAAACAGACATTAGATTAATAACAAATCATTACATAAATAATCAAGAAAATATTCAATGGCATCAGCACACATAGGCAAGTAAAAGAAAAAAACGTAACTACAATTGTTAATTACATAAGGAAAGTAAAGCTAGAAAAATCATGGGGGAAATATGTATATTAATTGTGGCAGCACTTATCCGCGACGTTAGAGCCACGTGTCTGTGGTGGTGGCATATTTCTCCGCGATGTTAGAGTCACTCGTCAGTTGTGACGATGTACACGACTGTCTCCTTCGGTAGGTAATCCGTGGCATATTCTCCACCCCGCATACAGATACGAAGCCGAGCATAGGAGAGCGGCAACAGACGACCATACTCCGCTCGTTCACGAGCGTGCATTCAAGTGAATGGCAGTCCCAAACAATGACGCATCCAGGAAGCCACTCACGTCGAATATGCCTTGCAACGAGCCCGGATTGGTTCAAAAATGTATAGCACCAGCCAATGAACAACCATGGCAGTCCGTTACCCTGCTACAACTGCACACGTGGGAGTCAAACCTACTTGAGCGTGTTTGGTGCACAAGAAAAAACAAGCTCTATAGATTATCAAAGTTGACAGGCATTTATGATCGAACTTAATTAAAACATGACGTCACCTCCGTCTCGTGATTTTCCTCTCCTTCTCACTTTCTTGAAACAATACAATCACACATACACAAACCCCTCAAGGTTAGAGTTTGTGCTAAAAGATGTTTTTCGAACATGATGATAAGAAGTCCCTTTTCACAGCAACACTGACCTAGCAGGAAGAGAGGGCCTAAGCATTCATATAGAGACTTGAACCATGAATTATACGAATAATATCTACTCTCTACTTTCTGTAGTTTATATCATAATCAGAAAATGTTAGTCTTAAAATGAGATAACGCTAAATAATATTTGATTAATATTTGTCAAAGCCACGTTACAACTGCCTTCTACTAGCACAATTTGTGGTTGGAAACAAACACTTTTTCAACATTGCTTCAAGAAGCTCATAATGTAATACTAATTTTAACCTACAGAGGCCGCCATTTTCTTTTGTGAAGGTGTAAAATGTGTTGCACGCACAGATCAACCGAACTGAAATATAATGTGAATACAGAAACACTACTTAGTTCTCCTGTAGATGTAAGGTGCTGTAGAAATATAATACATTTGTTATGTGGTACATTTCAATACATACATATCCAGGTACGACGCCGAGCACACAGACCAGCAACAGACGACCGTGCTCCGTTCGTTTGCGAGCCTGCACTCCCGTGAAGGGCGGTCCCCAACAATGATGACGCATGCAGGTACAGAGCCACTCCAGTCTAATATACCCTGCCACAAGCCCGGATTGGTTTACAAATTTACCTCACACTAGCCAATGAGCGACCCCGGCAATCCGTTGCCCTGCTACACATGTAATTGCAGTGCTTTTGTTGTGCTTTTATTATATGTGTGTGTTTTTTTAGCAGCTTTAAAAATATAAAAATGTACCAGAGTTCATACGTTTTGTTTGATCAAATGATTTAGAACATCATAAGGATGAATGAATTTTGACAATTTTGAATTTTCATTATTTTTTAAATATTTTAATATCAAAATATCATTGTTGTAATTTCCACCATTCTTGGCTGTGCACTTATGAGCCGGACTCATTTAACATCATGCACTGCGCTCCTTCAGATATTTTTTTGTGCCCACACCTGATCCTAATCACCAATCACCCCAGATATGGTATTTATGTGATATTACCCCTAAGTGCACTCCGGAGTGAAAACAATCATGGCCGCCATATTGAAGGGTAGTTCCAAACGAAATGCACATAATTGGCCACTTCAAAGGGCCCTTCGGAATGAAGGATTTCGCATGATTGGACACTTCGCATGATTCTTTGCACAATTTTCTTTGCGTTGCTACTGCTATGGCAGGCCGAATTGTCTTAAATTGTCCCCAGCGTTACTCGCCGTAATTGCATTTTTACTAGTAAGAATTAAATAAAAGAGCTGTATAATTCATTTTTACTAGTAACATTTATGATTAGAGAACTCTATAATTCAATTTTTACTAGTAAAAATTGAATTACAGAGCTCTCTAATTTCATACTTACTAGTAATAATTCAGTTTTTAGAACTCTCTAATTAAATTATTACTATTAAAAATTTTATTGCAGAGCTCTCTAATGTAATTGTTACTAGTAAAAATACAATTGAAGATCTTTCTAATTCCAATAGAGAGCTCTCTAATTCAATTGTTATTAGTGTAAATTGTATTAGAGAGTTCTACAATTGTAATTATTACTAGTAACAACTGAATTAGAGAGCACTCTAATTTAATTCTTACTAGTAAAAATGCAATTTCGACGAGTAACGCTGGGGACAATTTAAGCTAATTCGGCTTGCCATAGACTGCACCTCCTTATGGCTGCGGGGATGATGACGCAGAAGGGCAATTCAAGAAACAGTTGTTTCGTCCCATACACCCTTCAACCCTTTGAAGCTCTCACTCCGGAGGATAAACTCTTTGAAGGGCTTAGGGCATAGGGATGATCCCTTCGAAATGGAATGCAGGGTCAATATACAATGCTTTTTTAATTGTCTGGTTTTGTATGTTGTTTCATACTCAGTGTTGCCTGTATGTGGATTTATGTACCCATTACCTATGGATTTGTACACCTGTTACTGTGGAATACTCACCTGTGTTTTACCCAGTTGTCTCCTTGGCGTTGATTCACACTTTTGTTACCCATCTTTTAATGAACTTTGTGTGCACGTTCACCTCAGCCTCACCTGGTGACAGTAATTGTACATCCCAGCACCTAAAATACTTTATAATAAGATTTGAAGTTGCTTCAGTCTTTTGTTGTTTGTACAGTATTTTCTATGCCACGTCATAATAATTGCTGGAAGCTGCCCGGCCACCCCTATAAAAAAAGTCCTGCAGTTGTGAATCTGGGCAAAATAAGAGAGTTTTCAAGACTGATTTCTTCATGTACTTGTTCAGTTACAGCTTGCAGAAAGTCAGATGGAAAGTATTTAGATTACATATCTCATCTTGAGTAACAATCTGATTTTTCAGCATTTATTTTGTAATCTGGAGTGGAATATACTTTAACATGGATTCACATTATGACATGATCTTTAGTTTTAAATTACAGATGAACTGAGAGAAGAGATGATGAAGTTGAACTACACACAACAGCCATGAAGTCATTTAAGGACTTTGAAAACCAAACAAGACCAAAACAAGTTTCGATCTCTGAAGACTGATGATTTGACTGCCCTGAGATCATTTCAGTTCACTCATAGCAAATTCTGTGCAACCAAATTTGTGTATCCAAAACACACTGTATGTGAAAATTCTGATGATATGCACAGCAGGATTTTACTACTGAAACAAACAATGGTAAGATTGGGAGAGCAAACAGAAGGTCATAAAACTAGTTTGAAAGAATTATGGATTTAGAAAAGGCATCAATGTTAAAGAGATTATTGAAGCACAATAATCGGTCATTGAGATCTTAACATCATTATATCATTATTCCCATAAACCTTTACACCTGAATATTTGATTGTCATTGCACATGTACAAGTACAAGGCAACGAAATGCAGTTTAGCATCTAACCAGAAGTGCGATGAGCAGCAAGTGCTTTATATACTGTAAGATAAGGGCTTATGTACATATAGAAGCAGTACTATGGAGATAATTACAGTTGGGTATATAGAGTATTATCAACATGATACAGATGTATGAGCTATGGACATGATATACAGAGTACTATGGATTATGTATAGATAATACAACATGTACAGATAAGGGCATATGTACAGATAGGAGCACTATTATGGGGATAATTACAGGTGGATATACAGTATTATCAACATGATATACAGAGTATATGTGACCCTGGATCACAAAACCAGTCTTAAGTAGCAGGGGAACATTTTTAGTAAAAGACAAAAATACATTGTGTGGGTCCAAATTATCGATTTTTCTTTTATGTTCCATGAAGATATTCTGTAAATTTCCTACCTTAAATATGTAAAAACTTTATTTTTGTGAGTGGATGGCATGCAGTGCCCCTGATTAATAACTTCAAAGGCGATTGTAGCAAAGCTCAATAAAACGTAAGGAAGGAGGCGGGAACCGGCGAACATTCATACACTTTAATCAAAAATAAATAAAGAATAAACAGCAGTAAAAACAGGCCGGCAGCCCCTCACGGACGACTGCCGGCCACACGAACATAAACAAAACTTAATGCCCGGTCCTCTCTCGCCGTATTCTCCTGCCGCTCGGCCTTTTATGCTTCCGATCTCCTCCTTGAGAGATTCTTCTTCCTCCCACGGCTCTCGTCACGCCTCCCTCGTCACATCGATTTCCTCAATATTTAGATTTTTTTGCACTCTCAGATTCCTGAGTTTTAAACGGTTGTATCTGAGCCAGATATTGTCCTATTCTAACAACTCATACATCAATAGAAAGCGTATTTATTCATCTTTCAGATTATGTAAAAATCTAAATTTTGAAAAATTGACCCATAAGACTGGTTTTGTTGTCCAGGGTCACATATGGACAATATACATGTGTGCTATGAACCTATATACAGGAGATTAAGTGCCATGTGCACACAATACAGATAGATCATGCAAATGATGTATAGAACAATTATATACAGTATGTGAATGTGTACTAGATGCATTGCCTACATAGAAGTGACATGGCTAGATGAAGTAAATACAGTTAACCATAGGAGTGTCGTGGTGAGGGAAGGGTAGGGGCTTCAATGGGGGACAGAGTTCAGTAAGGAGACAGCTGTGGGAAAAAAGCTGTTCCATAGTCTGCTGGTTTTGGTCCTGAGGCTTCTGAATCGCCTTCCAGAGGTTAGAAGTTTGAAAAGGCTATGGGCAGGGTGGGAGGAGTCTTTAAGAATGCTGTGAGCCCGACGTATACAGCGCTTCTTCTGGATGTCCTCAATTGCAGGAAGTGGAGTTCGTATGATGCGTTGGGCGGTTTTTACCTCTCGCTGCAGGGCTTTGCGGTTGGCGACTGAGCAGTTTCCGTTCCAGACTGTGATACAGTTGGTCAGGATGCTCTCAATCACGCAGTGGTAGAAGTTCACAAGGATGGTTGAAGACAGGTGGTTTTTCTTCAGTGTGTTTTGGAAAAAAAGTCGCTGGCGAGCATTTTTGACCAGACTAGAGGTATTGATGGTCCAGGACAGGTCCTCTGAGATGTGGGTCCCCAGGAACTTGAAGCTGGATACACGCTTGACAGCCATTCCGTTGATGTGGATGGGGTCATGCGTGCTTCCTTTCTCCATCCTGAAATCCACAATGAGCTCATTTGTCTTGCTAGTCTTAAGGACCAGGTTATTGTCAGCGCACCACACCATCGTTGTCACTGATGAGGCTGATCACCGTGTCGTCTGCAAACTTGATGATGGAGTTGGATCCATACACAGGCCTGCAGTCGTGGGTGAAGAGGGAGTAGGGGAACGGGCTCAGCACACAGCCCTGTGGTACGCCAGTGTTGAGTGTGATGGTTTTGGAGCAGATGTGGCCTGACCTAACATGCTGGTGTCTGTTGGTCAGAAAGTCCATAATCCAGTTGCAGAGGGAGGTATTGATGCCAAGATCTCCAAGTTTAGCGGTTAACTTAAAGGGAATGACAGTGCTAAAAGCAGAGCTGAAGTCAAAAAACAGTACACGTGCATGTGTATTGTTGTTGTCCAAATGTGTGAGTACTGCATCCTCTGTGCTCCTATTGCTGTGGTAGGCATATTGGTGTGGGTCGAGTGTGGGGGGTAGGAATTTATTGAGGTGTGCCAGGACCAGTCGCTCGAAGCACTTCATGACAATAGGTGTGAGTGCTACGGGGCGGTAGTCATTCAGGCACTTCGTGAGGAGTATTTTGGCACTGGCACAATAGAGGTGGATTGCCATCCAGGGATGCAGTCGGGGCCAGCATCCTTACGTGCGTTGATCTGGCTCAGTACATTAAACACATCTGTGGAGGTGAGTGTGAGGGGCTGGTGGTCCGCAGAGGGTCTTATCGTGATGTCTTTCTCCTTGTTGTCTCTGTCAAAGTGAGCATAAAAGTATTTTAGCTCGTTAAGGAAGAAAACATCTGTCTGATGAACTCATTTACTGACTTTAAATAGCTGTTAATAAAAGGTTATAAAAGTTTTATATGCGAAACATTTATGTATGTTAAGATGTTTTAGTTGAAACATAATCCTCATAGTTGCCTTTGTGGCATTCCACAGTTTTGATCAGTTTACTATTTTTCAAAAATGTGGAAAAAATATGAATTCGTTTTTTCGAAAACTTGTAGTGTAAATGTATTTATTCTGCTGAACACAAACGAAGACATTTGGAAGAATTGCAGTAACCAAACAGATCTCCCCCTCCCCCCATTTACTCCAATAATAGGGAAATACTATGGGTGTTAATGGAGGATGAGATCTGTTTGGTTACTTTGGATACTTCCAAATATCTTCCTTTGTGTTTAGTATAACAAATAAAATCATACAGGTTTGGAACAACCCGGGGTTGAGTAAATTATGACAGGATTTTCATTTTTGGGTGAACTAGCCCTTTAAGCAGACTCATGGGCTGAAGGGTCCTCTGAAGCAGACGAGGAGGGCACAACCTGAATGCACAACAATGCCGTAGCCACCACAGGCTGTGCAGGATCTCAGGAACTTTTGGAACGGATGCCTCCAGGACTACCAGACTTGGTACCAGCAGACCTGGGACAGAAACCATTTAACAAATAAGTAACCATGGGAACAAAAAGAGAGGTGGGTGTGGTGAAAATAAATAGCTATGGCAACAAACAAGGAAGCAGGGAACAGGGTGAGCAAATGAACAAAAGAATCAGCACATAATTTTAAAATCAGAGTCCATCACAAAAAGGGATCATAACAGTAACAATGCATTCATTAAAGTAGTGCTAACAGATCCTCTTTATTATGTTTCAAGGTGTATCTCTGACCTCAAGATTCATTTTCAAGAAATTATTTGACTGCCCTGAGATCATTTCAGTTCACGCGTAGCAAAATCCAGGCAACCACATTTGTATATCCAAAATTCTGAGATGAGCACGGCAGGATTTTACTACTGAAAACAAAAACTGAAAGCTAAATTTCAGAGAGCAAACAAAAGTTTGTAATACTAATTTTAATGAATTATAGATTCACAAAAGCCAGCAATGTTGAAAAGATGATTAAACCCCAGCAATTGATCATTGAGATCATGAAATCATTATATCACAACTAAACATTATATAAACCCCAGAGGGTTTTGAATGCATAATACATGAATTATTTAGATAACAAATGATCAGGGCCCAGTTGCATAAATTTAGCCGCTAAGTTAAGACTGCGTCTTCAATATCAATATCTCTGGAATAATAATGATGCCATTTAGAAATGGTTTTTCATGTATGTTTCTCTGGAGAATCAAGTTCATTTAATAATTGACGTAGAGTTGGATTAGCTGCATCAGCCGATCCTCATCCACCAATAGAAACATGACGATATCACAGCTTCCGTTTAAAATCCATTCAGCTATCAGCAGCTTATCGCGTTGCTCAGAACCAAATTACCCAACTCCATATTTACAATCAAGACTCGACTTTCTGATGTTCCTTTTCATGAATCTCATTTATGAATTACACTAGTTCTTAATAAGATTTAAATGACATTGGTTCTGTTCTGTTTTCCATAAGGAGGGTTATCGCTGCGCTCCAGGCAGAGAGTTTTGCCCATGAACGGAACCATACTGCCAATCTAAACCATATGCTGCTTGTCAATCATTTTTCGACGATAGTGATCCTGACAGAAATATAAAAAGTTCTATTACCAGCCACTAGCCAGACCAACAAACAGACTGGAAGTTAACTTCGGGCCAGGCGTGTGCGTCTGATGAAACCTTCTCTATGAGTTAAAGAGACTCTCTGACATGTAGAGAATGAGTTCAACATCAGTCAGTTAAGTAAGGGATAATGTACAGGCAGTCGGTTGTTATTGCAGAAATAAGTCAGCCCCGACACTGTGATCACACCGAAGGGGTTTATTTCATTATAACAGCCGGCTGCTTGTACATTATCCCGGTTATTACACGGCTACTTGCCACATGAGAAAAAAAACTGGACCTGAAATGTGAATTAGAAAAATTTTATTAGCTCATTTTTACCGAATAACGAAACTTCAAATGTCGCTACTGGCCAATCAGAATCAAGAATTCCAACGAGCCGTGTGCTACGTTCAGATAACTTATGTTTTCAGTTTTACATTCTTAAACACTGCAGTAAATTCAGAATAAATTGAAAAAATAACACATTATGTGATTCTTGTTCATGAATCCAGCAAAGAAATGATAAAAATCAACGCAAAAGTTGTTGGTCTCCTGCTAAGATTTCCATGTGCAGCTGATGATTCATAGGATGTTCGTGACACCAGATTTGATTTGTAAATAAGACTTGAAAAAACATGTAAAGTTGAGAAGCTTTATCGAGCAGGACTTCTCAAACGGTGGGTTTGGACCCTCACAGTGGGACGATGTCATTCACTGAAAATCATTTGACTGTTGTGTTGACTCATATAATAAACAGTTTATGGCAGTGAACAACAAGCAGTAGGGGTGGATTGGCTCTGGCATTCTTCACCAAGAGCAGCCCTCCATCCATTCAGTCCAGGGGTGGGGGGTTGGTGCTGTCATTCCGATTCCGTTTCTAGTCCATCCGTCTGTCTGCGTTTCGGCCCATGCGTTCTCGTTTCGTTCGGGTATGCCAGATAGCCTCTACCTTGAGATAACAACACCGGACCTCGCGGCTAAAAAACATACCGGCCCATTTGATGCTCAATATCTCAAAACTTCCATTTTATATAGAAATTACATTGCATTTTCATGATTACATGAATTTGCATTCATATTACTGTATATTTATTAATATAAAAACATATTATTTAATTATGCATTGACTAATAAAACACCAGGTGGGTCCTGGAATAAACAAGTTTGGAAAATATTTGACAAATTAATCATAAAGTCTGACTGTGATTACATCATGAGGGTGGAGAGAGTCAAATGTCCAGAGGGATGTGTTGATGTATAGCTAGAAGAGTGAAGAAGAGAGGAGTGAAATCTTCATGTGTAAGTTCTGCTCATAACCCAGAAGAAACTCAATTCTCTTCTCTTCTCCTTTCTCATATTCCTTTTGTTCAGCAGAGACATGGACAAACTCATTCATCTGATCTTACTCTCTGGTGAGTACACCTCACATCATCATCTCAACATCATACATGCTGTCAGTCATTCTTCATGCAAATCTTTAACATGACATTTTAAGTATTTAATTTTATATACTAATGAAACTGATTTCTTTTTTAACAGGCCTTCTTTCCATTCAGGGTAATTTAGGCACTTCAGAAGGTAAACAATCTTTACATACTTCTCACACAAATGTAATCTGAAATTGTGAATCTTGATGTTTTTATTGTTTATTCATTGTTGTATGTTTGTGGTAAGATGAAAGTTTAATTCTCATGAGAATGCTTTATTCTGGTATGTTTGTGTTTTCAATAATCACTCATCTGGACGCTCAGTCTTTCAAGAGCTTCCACTGGATATATTATTAACATAAACAAATTAAGATTTTTTTGGAACTCTTTGATTCATAATAAAGCAAAAATATATCTGTGTTGCCGAGTTATCCCTTACATAAAGTATCAGACAGTGTACTCACGGTTGAATCAACCTCATGGGTCAACGTTGAATTAGTTAGAAGAATTCAAGTCGAAGTGTTCTTCTTATCAGCTCATCAAAGAGACAATAAGAAAATCGAACATTCTGTACCCTTACCTCATATTCATCTTTTAATGTTTACAAATATACAGTACAAATCAATATATCTATTTTTTTTCTAGAGAATTTAGCATTAAAAGGAACTGCTACACAGTCCTCCACATATGACACCTGGGCAGCTCTACGTGCCATAGATGGTGTCAGATATGGAGATGCTTCTACATTCTGCTCTTTCACATCATCTGAGAGTAACCCATGGTGGAGGCTGGATCTTCTGGATGTTTATGACATCAGTACAGTGATCATCACTACTAGATCAGACTGCTGTGTGGATCAAGCCAATGGAGCAGAGATTCGTATTGGAAACTCACTGGAAAACAATGGAAACAACAATCCCATGTAAAGTTATTCATGAAATCACTTCAACACTTTTCATTGATTGATTGATTAAACACCTCTATAGAGATTCGTTGATTCTCTCTCTAGATGTGCTGTAACTTCTGGTCTTCAACGTGGCTATACCATCACCTACTCGTGTGGCGCAATGGAGGGACGTTATGTGAATGTGGCCATGTCTGGACGTACATCTCATCTCTCTCTGTGTGAAGTGGAGGTCTATGGAACAGGTAAATTCTGAAACATAATTCTATACTGTTAGATAGCGCTGAGAAATTAGGAAAATTTGATTGTTGGAAAGTTGTAAAGTACAGGGCGACGTTTCAAGATAACGTTGTCTCTTAACACGCTACGAAGACTCTAAAGGTACACCTTAACTACATTTATACCTTTTCCAGCCGTGTTCCCCGAACTTTACCTTAGGAGGTTACTTTCTTACATCCCACGTTACCAGGTGCTGTCCATGGCTGTGGTGCTGAATTAAGGGATATTGATCATTCGACAATCCATTATTCACTCTAGGATAGCTTCTGTCACGGATGCCATGGAAAAGAACCCAATAGCAGACAGCAATGAAGGGATAACAAAAAGACTTTAATAAAACAAAAACCCTCGATGGGGGACAAACACAATAACCAAGGCTTTTCAAAAGGACAAAGAAACACTTCCCGCAATGGGGCAAAACAGAAACTAAGGCAAACTAATAAACTCACATTCGGGGACAGATGAAAGAACAAGGCAAGACAAGGACACAAACACAAGGCTACACGAACACAGGTACATGAGAACGAACAATCACCGAGCACAGGACAATGAAACATGAGGGTCTTTGATGGGGAAACAAACAAAGGATAATTAACACAGGGCAGGTGAGGGTAATGAAACACGGCCGGGAAACAATACAGGAAACGAGATGGGCGGGGCCAATGACAAGACACCAGAAGGCACATGGAATATCAAAAGATAACCATCCCACGGCTTCTCACACTAAACATAAGGGATCTGTCACGATCCTGCCACAAGACTAGAAAATCCTGAACAAGGAGGCAGGACCATGACAAGCTTCACTGCGTTATGTGAGATATCATTGTTCTTTATAAAATAAGCACTTAAAAGGTTCTGAAACTTTGGGTTATAAGGAGTATAGTATAGTTCACGTGTTTATTTTGCTTTGACACCGGTGCGTTTACAGTGCGAATGTTGCTTATGGCCTCGTTTTTTTAAAAACATCAAAGTCTAATCAACATTATTAATCACACTTACAAATTCAAGTGGAATAATATAAACAAGTATACCGTAATTTTGCAACCCTATAATGAGATATTTTGATATTAGAATTAAACTTATTCATTCATGAATATTATTCATTCAAAAATAAATGTTTTTCCCTATATTTTCTATTTAAAATGTGTGCCATGAGATACCTTTGATTATACCTGTGTTTGGGAACCCCTGATTTACTTTATCATACAGTAATATATATGTTGCTATGGTGTCTTTATTTACGCAATAAAAGTGCAGAACGGGAATATATAATCAACAGCTATAGCAGGAAAAACACCAAGGGGCGGTTCTTTGTTAGAGGTGTCTTGATCCAAGGTGTCTTGATCGAAAACAACTTGCACTGACATAACTTAAAATATATGAGTGCGATTGTTTTGTCTCAAGATGCAAGCCTGTAAAGTTGTTTGTAAAATAAGTTTTTTTAAATTGACTTAAATATCCTAATATAACTAAAACCTAGTCCTGATTTAAGATAATCCTTGTCAGGGAAACCGCACCCAGCGTTGTTCAAAATGACGGACAATGAAAAGGACTCGCGCAACCTCTGCGTCGCTCCGTCAGACTGCCATCTAGTGGTAGGCCGTAGTTTATGCACGGTTGTGCGTGGATCTTAAGTTGTTTGTGTGTGGATTGTCCAATGCAAAACCGCGTAAAGAACGTCTCAAAATCCGAATGCACAGAACAGGATGAATGGACGCGCGCTGCAGGATACACAAATGCACAACTTCTCATTGGTATGCGCAAAATGATTATACATGAACACAAAATAAAACATTGTGTTCACAAATCTCTCTCTATTTGTACAAATCGCCTCATGTTTATTACAATCTAAATGTCACAGATTCAAATCATACGGCATTTGTTTGTGAATACTAAAATACAAGTGTAACTTGTATCACGTTCATGACTGTGCATGCATTTGTTAATCATTTTGATATTAAATTCATCCCATACTTGCGCATCTAGTGTCCAAGCACAATAAACGTGTGAAGTGCATTGCTGGAATAAACTTTTTTAATGCACCGCAACAGCCAAGTGACAGCTCTCCTTATGACTCAGAGTTCGGGAACCCCTGATATAAATGTATGGAGCCAGAGATATGACAAAACAATCTGAATTTGAATTTCGTAAATCTGAATTATTGACAAGTGTTTTTTAACAAAACTGAATATTATATGGGAGTTAAAATAGTTTTGAATTAGATTTTGATTTCGAATTTGAATTTATTTTACTTGAATATTGAACATTTGAAATTTAACACAATTGATTTTTTTTAAGGCAGAGTTTTATAGGCATGCATTTTCAAACAACATATTTTTTGCTCTGAATTCTTAGATTGCAAATATCCAGTTTTTTTTTTAATACAGCCTCACGTTTTCAAGATGAAGAAGAAATTCGGAACATCAAATTCAATTTTCAAAAATTCAAAACGCAGAAATTCAGATCGTACAGAAAGTAGGTCAGAGGTCGTCCACAGGGAAGAGTAGAAGATCTCGGAAAAGTCAAACGGAGCGCTTTGGCCACAATGGCCAGTTATTTGTTCTTATTATCCAATCAAACTCCAAACATGCTGTTTTGGAGAGTGGAACTTCTTACATTGCAATAAAAAGGATTTACATTTTTCAAATTGCGACCACGCCCACAAGACTACACGGGTTGATCGTTTGTTGTTGCTGCAGCATAGCCAAGCTCATACCGCTGCAATCTTAGGCAGCTGCCCGGGATGTGTGCGCTCACTGCCTGCGTTTTTGCCTGCTGTGCCTCCACTGTTTGCGCTCACTCCCAGCGTTTGCTGTTGGTGCTTTTACCCACTGTGTGCTTAGTGCACGCTCGCTGCTAGCTGCCCCACTATGCGCGCTGGCTTCGAGCATTTGTGGGTGCATATACATTTAATATATTAGACATGTAACAATTTATAAGAACGGTTTGTGGGTCCTGCAAAGTCAATGACATACGTGGCACGCTGCAATAAAAGTTATGTATACAATATTAATGCTACAATAGAGAGAAAATGAATAAACTATGTAAGCTACAGACTGCATTTAACTGAAATAAAAACTTTAATAAAAAATAGTGTGTAATAGTACTGTTGTCTATTCTTTGGCTAAAGGAATTTTTTTGTCAGTGCAGCAGCATGCCAGTCGTAAACATTAATCATGTTTAATCAAATCTTATTTTCACTATATTATGAATGGAATTTGATCATAATGGCTGACAATGCCAGATATGTGTTCACAGCTAAAGACTGAACACAGACAAACAATGAGATAGAGAAATGAGGAGAAAAATATAAAAGCTATTGTTGTGTTATTTCTATGTACATTTTTTAAATGACAAAGACTGCAGTTTTAAAGTACTTTTATTCATTTATTTATATGAGTACAAGTAGCAATGAGGTACAATTAAAACAAAAAGATTTTCATTTAGCAAACGAACACACCTCCATCTTAAGCTAAATATAGCCTACTTTGTCAACGCAAAATAAAAAAGCTATCAGTTTATGCGTTTTAGTGAATACAGTCTAAATGAAATAAAAATAAACACATGTTCTATCTACTATACAGTAGCCTGCAAAACGAACGCAGCAAATGCACCTGGATATTAAGGTATGGCGTTTTCAGTCATATATTACTCAACATATTATTTATAGTGAACTATATCCACAAAAAACTTACATTATATCCTGAGGAATAAATGCTCTCTTGTTATCATTATCAAAATGTTTAATCTGCATGAAACAGAAAGTGCATAACCATACAAAAACACGAACATCATGGTTGCTTTACTGACAAAACGGGAATATAACATAGATCGATAGATTTGTTGGTTCAGCAGAACGTCCAGTCGTTGAATGTGTGGTGTAGTGGTCTGGCCAGCAGTTAGGTGTGTGCTCCTTTCTGACTGACAAAGACTGGAATCGGCTCTGTCATAAGAAAAAATCTTTACGGTGTTGTGTCCAGATTGTTTCAGCTGGTCGTTAAATGTGTCCTGGATCAAAGTTATAGCATTTCAATACACTATTTTTTTATTACAAAAGTTATTATTTCAGTCTGTACTACATTAGTTTATTCATTTTCTCTTATTGTAGCATTAAATGTTATACATAACTTTTATTGCAGCGTGCCACGTAGTCATTAAGCGGGTTTCCATCACTCTGGTTTTATTCGCATTTTGAAGTTTCGCATCAGAAACGAGTGATGGAAACGCCAAATTTCGAATTAAAAACCCTTAATTCGCAAAAAGTTTTTACGCTCGCTTGAGGTGGTTTTTCAGTTTTGCGAAAAAGGGTTAATGCGAATAATGGGAGATGGAAACGCATTTGCCGAATAAATTCCTCCAAAAAGCCACGTAACTGCACTATGAGACGGCGTAACCTGACTAACCAGAGAACTGATCTTGTTACACAGCATGAGAAATGTTGTTACGGTCATTCTTAAATGCCTGAGCAAAGTCGTCAAAGTATTCTGTAATTGCCTCTTAGAACTGTCACGACTGTGTTTCCCAAACAGCAGACATCCACAAAAGCACCGCATTTATTGTGTTTCGTAATCGTCTGCTTGCGCAAGTATTATTCTATATGAAAATCATTATATTCAGTGGCTTCTCTTACTTTTCTTACTGATATTTAGTGGCAGTTTATTAGGAAGTGACGGTTGACTATTTGGATGGAAACGGTGCTTATTCGAAAATGTTTTATGCGATATTCCAATTTTGCGCATAAGCTAAATTCGCAACTTTGGATGGAAACCCGGCTATTGACTTTGCAGGACCCACAAACTTCTTTATAAAAATTGTATACATGTCTAATATATTAAATGTATATGCACCCACAAATGCTCGAAGCCAGCGCGCATAGTGGGGCAGCTAGCAGCGAGCGTGCACTAAGCACACAGTGGGTAAAAGCACCAACAGCAAACGCTGGGAGTGAGCGCAAACAGTGGAGGCACAGCAGGCAAAAACGCAGGCAGTGAGCGCACACATCCCGGGCAGCTCCTTAGATTGCAGCGGTATGAGCTTGGCTATGCTGCAGCAACAACAAACGATCAACCCGTGTAGTCTTGTGGGCGTGGTCGCAATTTGAAAAATGTAAATCCTTTTTATTGCAATGTAAGAAGTTCCACTCTCCAAAACAGCATGTTTGGAGTTTGATTGGATAATAAGAACAAATAACTGGCCATTGTGGCCAAAGCGCTCCGTTTGACTTTTCCGAGATCTTCTACTCTTCCCTGTGGACGACCTCTGACCTACTTTCTGTACGATCTGAATTTCTGCGTTTTGAATTTTGAAAATTGAATTTGATGTTCCGAATTTCTTCTTCATCTTGAAAACGTGAGGCTGTATTAAAAAAAAAACTGGATATTTGCAATCTAAGAATTCAGAGCAAAAATATGTTGTTTGAAAATGCATGCCTATAAAACTCTGCCTTAAAAAAAATCAATTGTGTTAAATTTCAAATGTTCAATATTCAAGTAAAATAAATTCGAAATCAAAATCTAATTCAAAACTATTTTAACTCCCATATAATATTCAGTTTTGTTAAAAAACACTTGTCAATAATTCAGATTTACGAAATTCAAATTCAGATTGTTTTGTCATATCTCTGGCTCCATATAAATGTCCCTTTCAAAGACGAGTTTGAGTGTGGCGGGTTGAGGCATGATAGGTAGGCCGGACTTACCATTGGCCTTGACTGGGCTCCAGCCCAGGGGCCCCGCCCTTCAGGGGGCCCGCCTGCTGTCGTTAATTTGATTTGTTTAGTTATATGCCAGTCATTTTATTTTTCATTTAAACTTTGTGCATTGGCCTACCAATGTTCAATAGCACTGCCTTATGTAAGGAACGATGTCGTTTAATTGGCTAATCGTTCCGTCAGTCATGTTGGCGTTTCCTGATTGGTCATATGTGGATTCTATCCGTTACGTTTACCGCAGTTGAAACCTGTCTGCTCATTAAGACGCTTGATCTAATGGCTGACAAGCGCAATCGCAGTGCCGCGCTTAAAGAAAACCAAAAACTGAGAGACAAGAACGCGATAGAACAGCATTTAGGAAATAATGATTCTTTACACCCATGGCACCACACCTTGATCTTTAGGCAGAGAATCCAGAGCATACCTGTCACCATCTCCCGCCAGGCCGCCACCCTCCGGTTTTATTTCAGTTATTTCTCCTTTGAAACTCGCGGACCGACGTGGCTCGCGCCCGCCTTTGGTAGGCGAAGTTGAACGGTAGCCGAAGTAGAGTAGAGAGGATTCACATCCCCGCGAAAAACTTTCTCTTATTACACCGCTATATGATTCCACTCCGCGTTTTCCATTTGACGCTCGCGCCTCACAGTCTGTGTCCGCTCACTGAACACGACAGATTGTTTCATCGACAGGTAGATGCAGTAGAGTCTACTAGCTGTTGTTGTTGTTACACTTTCTTTGCTTTTACAAAAAACGTGTTATGAAAAGTGTTGTGTTCTGCAGACATCTCTGAATAAAAACTGGTAATATAGAGTTTATTTCTAATATTTCCCGTTCTGTGGCCATAAACGGTTCTTGTAAATAATATGCAAACACTGTTAAATCCATCCATGTAAATAAAAAATGAAAACAGTTAGCAGAATAATAAACAAAGTTAAAACAACCGAACTACGGGACGCGTGAAGGGACTAACTGCGTTTAGATAGTTATTTCATTTCTGACGTTGAGATCTCTGGCAAAATGTAAATGCTAAATTAAGATGATACCTTGCAGATATACCATTCATGGATTCATGGCCTGTGAGCTGCATTAAACAGTCTCTTAGATTTACATTAAAGAATTTGACATTAAAATGATGTTATGTTAGTCATAAAGTAATTAAAACGATTTATAACAGAGGGGTGCCCTTTTTGCCCTGCACAACCTCAGTTAACTAGACTTTACAAAACTATGGACCCATCTCATTATTATGAAACTATTTAAGCCATAATAAGACGTTTCATCTCATTATATGAATACAATTTTAATGTGCATTTCAAACTCATAGATCTGTCATATGCTTTACTGATGGAATTGCAATAGAATACAAATATATTTTTAACACTTTACACCGTTGCATTTGTTAACATTAGTTAAGCATTAGATTACATGTCTGCATTTGTTAATCTTTATTTTCAGTATTTACTAATATTTTTAAAAACATGCACCTGAACTAACATGAACAATTGTATTTGGCATTAACTAACAATAAACAAGATTAATAAATGCTGACAACTGTATTGCTCATTGTTGGTTTCATGTTAATGCAGGTGTTCTCAAATTTTAGATCCAAGACGTATAATCTCTCAACATCCTCGAGAAATACAGGGAGAACACACACATTTGTTCCTTTTTAGTAGTTTTCTTATTATGGATCAATAAATTTAATTTTAAAATACATAATGGTAGGGCTGTATGATTATGTCAAAAACTATACAATATCAAGGGGACTAATAATGTTGATTATTAATGTTGATTGGATTTTACATTTAAGTATGTTTGAAACTTCCTACACGCTATAAACGCACCACTTGTGGCTCCCACTGTCAAAACAAGCATTATAAACGTGTAAACCAATGAACACGTGTTATTGTTAGTCATTGGAGAGAAAAATCATTTACTAATGCTAACAAACACATGGTTTTAAATAGTACGGGGGCCCCCGAAAACAACTCAAGCCCAGGGGCTCCCACCCTCCTAAATCCGGCCCTGGATAGGTTACATTTTGGTTGCGGTTTAGCATTTCAAAATTAAATAAACTATCCAGGGTTGGATTTAGTTTGCAATTTTGATTATTTTTATGAGATTCTATGAGTCCTAGTAAATGCAATTTCAACTATTTTGAAGTGCGTCTTTTATTAAAGACACTGCTATCTTATATAACGCAGTGAAACACTGCATTCATGGATAATTAGATCGTCAAACAATCGATATTGTAACACCCGCAGTATCAGCTTCGACCACGCCCCGTGCACCAGCGCCTCTTCAAACACTTCCCCGCACTCTCGCCGGACTTTTAGTTATGGACTCCACTTCCCAGAACTCCGTGCACTCACTCACCATCATTGATTACAGTCACACCTGCACGCAATCATCCACACCACATATAACCAGCACTCTCCCGTTCATCATCGTCAGGTCTAGTTGTTTCAATGTTACCGGGATACTTACAGCTGACTCCCGTGGATGTATAGCGTTTATTGTACCCGTGGATGTTTCTTGTTTACTGTTCCTGTGGATGTTTACCTGTTCCTTATTCCCGTGGATGTTTCCTGTCTCAAGTTTGATGTGGATGTTCCTCTGTTGCTTTATACAGTGGATTTAGTTACGTTGGTGTCCTTCGTGGTTGTATCCGGTGTGTCTCGTTACAGATATCCAGTAATTCAGCACCACCGCCATGGACAGCACCTGGTAACGTGGTAAGAAAGTAACTCCTGAAGGTATAAAGCTATCAAAGCAAACTGGGCTTCCATTACACCTGAGCAGTGCCACAGGCTGATCGCCTCCATGCCACGCCACATTGATTCAGTAATTCATGCAAAAGGAGCCCAACCAAATATTGAGTGCGTAGAAATGAACATACTTTTCAGAAGCCTCACATTTCTGTTTAAAATATCTTTTTTTATTGATCTTATGTAATATTCAAATTTTCTGAGACAGTGAATTTTGGGTTTTCATTATCTGTAAGCCATAATCATCAAAATTTCAAGAAATAAAGGCTTGAAATATTTCACTCTGTGTAATGAATCTATAGAATATATGGGTTTCACTTTCTGAAATGAGTGACAACAAATATTGACCTTTTTCACGATATTCAAATTTTTTGAGATGTATCTAGTTTGGGGAACACGCGTAGAAAAGGTATACCTGTGGTTAAGGTGTGCCTTTTGACTCTTCGTAGCATGCTAAGAGAGAACGTTATCGGGAAACACAGCCCAGTTAATTTATTTAAAAATTGATGAATAATTTGAGTCATCAATTCAGAAAAAGTCAATGTGTTTAACGTTTGAAGTGGAACATTCTAGGTGACATTAATCTTAGAACAGTCATGGAGTATAGACTTCTATATCAATATCAGATAAAGGTTGTTTAGCTGTTTAAAGATGCTGTGGGCCTGTCCTGAACATAAGACTTTAAAAGATTGAAATGGTGTGTATATTGTGTATATATATCTCCAGACTGACTGATCAACTGTCCTTGAATATGTATTTTCCAGAGAATTTGGCATTGAAAGGAACGGCTACACAGTCAATCACTTACGATGTCTATGTAGCTCAACGTGCCATAGATGGTGTGAGATATGGAAATGCCTTCGCTTATACAGGATATCAAACTCAACCATGGTGGAGGCTGGACCTCTTGGATGTTTATAATATTACTACAGTGATCATCTCTAGTTATTATACCAGTGGAGCAGAGATTCATATTGGAAACTCACTGGTCAACAATGGAAACAACAATTCCATGTAAAGTTATTCATGAAATCACTTCAACACTTCATTGATTGATCGATTGAAACAGGTCTATAGAGATTCATTGATTCTCTCTCTCTAGATGTGCTGTGTCTTCTGATGGTGGAAGTGGTCGTACTGTCACTTACTCATGTAATGGGATGATGGGACGTTATTTGAATCTAGTCAAGTCTGGAAATACTTATTTTAGGATTTATGAGGTGGAGGTCTATCGAACAGGTAATTTCTGACACATAATTCTATATCGTTAGATTCATACACAAACTATTAACATGTATAAATCATTCAGAACGTATGATTTAAGTTATCAATCAAAAAAAAATTGTGTGGAACATTCTAGTTCATAGTAAGTTCCAACACAATCTCAAGGCAATTTGTGAAATAGTCACGTAATTTAGAATGTTCATGGACATGAATTTCGTAGACACAACCTTTTTTCTTGTTACTCAGCACAAATTTCAATCAAATGTAGGTTATTTTAATACGCAGTGTCTCTTATATGTATAAATACTGTATATAGCCTATATATCAATGCAACATGATGGTAATTCGGACCTATTTGACAAGGTGGCTCATTCATGTGAATTCCTGCGATCTCATTCGTATGTTTTGTTATGACCTCACCTTTGCCCCTGTGTTGTTAGGTTTAGGGGCGGGGTTAGGGTGGACCTTTATTGTTGCTTAGCCACCTCATAAAATGTTTTCGTTTAGCAAATATAGCCTCTGCGGCTGTGATTTTAGGGTTTGAGTGGGGTAAGGGGTAGCTTATAGCTATCTTGTGAAATATGTACGACTTCCTCTGGTATATGATTGTAAAGATATAAATGTATTTATGCACGTGATATGTATATCGAAAGTCGTGCTGTTTTTGACTCAAAAACAGTTAAATGTTTGTATGGAACATTTAATTACACTAAAGTAAACTAGTTAAACCAGTTAGATTTTAGTAGACTAAATATAATGTAGATTTAGTCAACTAAAATGTTTTTAATATTGGAATATTGCAATATCTCCTTTGCAGAGACAATCCATCCACCTCACAGGTGTGGCATATCAAGATGCTGATTAGACAGCATGATTATTGCACAGGTGTGCCTTAGGCTGGCCACAATAAAAGGCCACTCTAAAATGTGCAGTTTTACTGTATTGGGTGGTCCAAAAACCAGTCAGTATCTGGTGTGACCACCATTTGCCTCACATCTCCTTCACATAGAGTTGATCAGGTTGTTGATTGTGGCCTGTGGAATGTTGGTCCACTCCTCTTCAATGGCTGTGCGAAGTTGCTGGATATTGGCAGGAACTGGAACACTGTCGTATACACCGATCCAGAGCATCCCAAACATGCTCAATGAGTGACATGTCCGGTGAGTATGCTGGCCATGCAAGAACTGGGATGTTTTCAGCTTCCAGGAATTGTGTACAGATCCTTGCAACAGGCCGTGCATTATCATGCTGCAACATGAGGTGATGGTCGTGGATGAATGGCACAACAATGGGCCTCAGGATCTCGTCACAGTATCTCTGTGCATTCAAAATGCCATCAATAAAATGCACCTGCGTTCGTTGTCCATAACATACGCCTGCCCATACCATAACCCCACTGCCACCAGGGACCAGGGACAAGAAATGGTAGAGAAATGAACATGCAACAGCTCTGGTGGACATTCCTGCAGTCAGCATGCCAAATTGCACGCTCCCTCAAAACTTGCGACATCTGTGGCATTGTGCTGTGTGATAAAACTGCACATTTTAGAGTGGCCTTTTATTGTGGCCAGCCTAAGGCACACCTGTACAATAATCATGCTCTCTAATCAGCATCTTGATGTCACACCTGTGAGGTGGATGGATTATCTCAGCAAAGGAGAAGTGCACACTAACACACATTTAGACAGATTTGTGAACAATATTTGAGAGAAATAGGCCTTTTGTGTACATAGAAAAAGGCTTAGATCTTTGAGCTCAGCTCATGAAAAATGGGGGCAAAAACAAAAGTGTTGCGTTTATAATTTTGGTCAGTGTATGACTAAAACTAAATTGCATTTTTGTCATAAGACTACGACTAAATAGCCTAAATCTAAATTTACTGTCAAAATTAACACTGATTTTAACGTATACTCCGTTGAATCAACAACATGGGTCAACATTGAATTAGGTAGAAGAATTCAACTCCAAAAGTGTTCTTCTGTTCAGCTCATCAAAGAGACAATGGCCCTCATTTATCAAACAATCGTACGCCAACACAAAATTTGGTCTTTATCAATATGGACGTGAGTGGTGATGTGGTAAAAGTCGATCTTGAAGTTCAAAAAAATCTCTCAGACAAAGAAGGTTCAGGTGTCAAGGAGTTAACTTTATTTGATCAGGCCAAACAAAGTGAGATGTCTCGAGTCATCTGAAAACCAAGTGTTTTCCAGCCTACAGTTATAGTGAAACTTAGGAAAGCAGGTGCTTTCCTAAACCAATCAGGTAAATTCCCTTTATCTTTTATTTTTTATTATCCAATCATTCTTGTCTGCCACTATTATTTTCTAGGCAACAAGGTTTGTATCTAATGGTGGAATGTCGACCTTTACTTGGTTTTTAAAAATAAGTTTTCCTTTTGGTACCAGTTTTCAGGCCACAAAGTGAACTGCATGTTTAACCTTCTGAACTTTATCTAGGTCAGGCCTCAAACAGGATCTCAAAGACATCACTGAATTTTATATTGCTGAAATCTGCTCTATACTTGGTTAAAATGATTAAAAATGTGTTTATGTTCAAACAACACTCAATCATTGCTTAAGTATGCTGATTATATCATTAAATCATCTGCATATATTCACTTGTAACATTCAATCATTGGTCTGATTAGTAACACATCTGTACATTCCTATGAATATTTCTTATAAGTGGGATGTACAACAGAGCCTAAAAGTGCAATGTGCGAATAAATGATCAGAATTATGCACACTATCAGAATTATGCAATTATGCACAATAGTGGTTGCTACGATAAAATCGCACGACAGGTCTCAGCTCGTGTACACAACTTTTGAGATAGGGTGAAGGTCCGTGTGTGCTTTACCCTTTTACTAACTGAAAAGGAATACTGACAAATAGAAATACTACTTTTTTTTTTTAACAAATGTAAAAATTGATTCCAAAGCGATTTATTATTGTCATTACATTAATAAAGTATTTTCTTTTCTAGCCTAATTATATGAACATTTAATTGTTTGAAATTACAAAGTTAACGGGACCTTTGGTGTAAAAAAACTTTGAGAATTTAGGCTACTTCCAAGATATTTTGCGACAATTAAAATAAATAATTAAAAATAAAACATTAAAAACTACAACAATAAATATAATAATTACAATGGGAAAGTTTATCTATTTGCAAGGTGATAGCTTCTTTGTTTGACAAAATGGGTATTCTAATGAAAACAGACAACACGCATGCTTTAATGTTTTTTTATTTGTGCTTGGGTGTGTGTGAAAGACGCGCACTGGGTCACAGCTCGAGGTTCTCTGGCTTTGTGTGGCAGGCTCCAGGCTGGTTTGTGGGGGATGAAGACCGCTGGTTCTTGCCTCTGACAGATCTTAAAGAGAAAAAATGAAGCAAACATAAAACTGTGTGTGCTTGACTTAAGCAGCCAGAAATGCAAGATTAGCAGCATTAGATTTGAAACATTTATCCTCTTTAGAAACATGCATCTGTCTCCTCCGCCACAGACCATTTCTTCTTCACCTAAATGAAGAAAATTGTAAAAACATTTACATATAAACATTATTCTATAATTGCGCCACAAAGTTTAATGTGCTATTGCAAAAACGAATGTAGATAAAAAATAAAGTAGGCTAACTCAAACAAAGTTCTTCAAGACACAAGTCAGATTATAATTTTGTTTAAATGCACTACACAACCACAGTTATTAAAAACAACTATTCTTTCAGTGTAAAAATAACAGTGAAACAATAATAATTTAAGGTTATATTTACAAAACAAATATCCAATAAAAAATACAAGCCTGAGCTGGAGTTCTGTTCACTACGCCAACACTGTTGACCGCAGCAGTGACGTCTTTCCAAACTGTTTTTTTTACTTCCACTGATTAAAGTTTCAATTTCTAAATGGGAAAAGTTCCTCTTTTTGGCTGGATAACGTTTCTCCATGTCGCAAAATCTATTGGCGAGGCGTCTACATCCTGAATTTATAGGGGCGAGATATGTAAATTACGATCGATTTCAGCCACCGCATTTATCAAGGTAGGATTATTCGTATGACTGAATTGGCCGCGTATGAAAGTTTAATGAATCACACGTAAGCGTTGTCATAAGCTGATTTTTTCCCTCTGATGTACGCTGGCTTCTACGTTCGTTTTCTAAATGAGGGTCAATAAGAAAATCACATGCATTTACATTTATGCATTATGCAGACGCTTTTATCCAAAGCGTCTAACATTGCATTATTCTATACATTTGTTTCTAAATGCAATCCCTGGGTTCGAACCCATGACCTTGGCATTACTAGCACCATACTCTAACCACTGAGCTACAAGAGAGCTTCATCTTTAACGTTTACACATATACATATCAATATATATGTACAGTCTCTCACAGAAGGGAGTACACCCCTCACATTTTTGTGACAACACTGAAGAAATGACACTTTTACAATGTAAAGTAGTGAGTGTACAGCTTGTGTAACAGTGTAAATGTGCTGTCCCCTCAAAATAACTCAACACACACACAGCCATTAATGTCTAACCGCTGACATCAAAAGTGAGTACACCCCTAAGTGAAAAGGTCCAAATTGGGCCCAAAGTGTCAATATTTTGTGTGGCCACCATTATTTTCCAGCACTGCATTAACCCTCTTGGGCATGGAGTTCACCAGAGCTTCACTGGTTCCACTGGAGTCCTCTTCCACTCCTCCATGACGACATCACGGAGCTGGTGGATGTTAGAGACCTTGTGCTCCTCCACCTTCCGTTTGAGGATGCCCCACAGATGCTCAATAGGGTTTAGGTCTTCACCTTTAGCCTCAGCTTCTTTAGCGAGGCAGTGGTCGACTTGGAGGTGTGTTTGGGGTCGTTACCATGTTGGAATACTGCCCTGCGGCCCAGTCTCTGAAGGGAGGGGATCATGCTCTGCTACAGTATGTCACAGTACATGTTGGCATTCATGGTTCCCTCGATGAACTGTAGCTCCCCAGTGCCGGCAGCACTCCCACAGCCCCAGACCATGACACTCCCACAGCCCCAGACCATGACACTCCCACAGCCCCAGACCATGACACTCCCACAGCCCCAGACCATGACACTCCCACAGCCCCAGACCATGACACTCCCACAGCCCCAGACCATGACACTCCCACAGCCCCAGACCATGACACTCCCACCACCATGCTTGACTGTAGGCAAGACACACTTGTCTTTGTACTCCTCACCTGGTTGCCGCCACACACGCTTGACACCATCTGAACCCAATAAGTTTATCTTGGTCTCATCAGACCACAGTAATCCATGTCCTTAGTCTGTTTGTCTTCAGCAAACTGTTTGTGGGCGTTCTTGTCCATCTTTAGAAGAGGCTTCCTTCTGGGACGACAGCCATGCAGACCAATTTGATGCAGTGTGCGGCGTATGGTCTGAGCACTGACAGGCTGACCCCCCACCCCTCCAACCTCTGCAGCAATGCCGGCAGCACTCATATATCTGTTTCCCAAAGAAAACCTCTGGATATGACGCTGAGCGGTTTCCTGTTAAACCGCTGTATGGTCTTGGCCACTGTGCTGCAGCTCAGTTTCAGGGTCTTGGCAATCTTCTTATAGCCTAGGCCATCTTTATGTAGAGCAACAATTATTTTTTCAGATCCTCAGAGAGTTCTTTGCCATGAGGTGCCATGTTGAACTTCCAGTTACCAGTATGAGAGAGTGAGCGATAACACCAAATTTAACACACCTGCTCCCCATTCACACATGAGAAAAAATCACATAACACCGGGGAGGGAAAATGGCTAATTGGGCCCAATTTGGACCTTTTCACTTAGGGGTGTACTCACTTTTGTTGCCAGCGGTTTATACATTAATGGCTGTGTGTTGAGTTATTTTGAAGGGACAGCACATTTACACTGTTATACAAGCTGTGCACTCACTACTTTACATTGTAAAAGTGTCATTTCTTCAGTGTTGTCACATGAAAAGAAATACTAAAATATTGACTAAAATGTGAGGGGTGTACTCACTTCTGTGAGATACTGTAAATATTTATATATACCTGTATATAGACTGTTTCATCAGACGCATGCACCTGGACTGATAACTTCCGGTCTGTGTTTGGCTAGTGTCAAATAATATAACCATTAATATTATAATTTAAAAATATATAAACGGTTTGTTGAATGGGTTCTGTAATTTTGTCGCATTTAAAGAAACTGTATGGTACATTGACAGCTAGCGGTTGAGCTTGGTATCGCAGTCTAAATTCAAAATATTGGAAAGACAAGTTTAGCCAAGTAACAGTTCTTCTCGGTTTATTTTGCTTGTTGAATGTGTACCGGAAGTTCAGGGCAGTCCGCGAATGTACGCATGCGCAGTAACGTTTGTTCATGTTGTCACTTTGAAACCGTTTATATATACTGTATATATGTGTGTACATATGTTTTTTCCCTAGAGAATTTAGCATTAAAAGGAACTGCTACACAGTCCTCCACATATGACACCTGGACAGCTCATCATGCTGTAGATGGTGTAAGATATGGAGATGCTTCTACACACTGCTCTTTCACATCATCTGAGAGTAACCCATGGTGGAGGCTGGATCTTCTGGATGTGTATGACATCAGTACAGTGATCATCACTGCTAGATCAGACTACTGTTTAGAACAAACTAACGGAGCAGAGATTCGTATTGGAAACTCACTGGAGAACAATGGAAACAACAATCCCATGTAAAGTTATTCATGAAATCACTTCAACACTTTTCATTGATTGATTGATTAAACACCTCTATAGAGATTCATTGATTCTCTCTCTAGATGTGCTGTAACACCTGATCCTCTAC
The DNA here is from genome assembly GCF_024868665.1 of Triplophysa rosa. Taxonomy (NCBI): domain Eukaryota; kingdom Metazoa; phylum Chordata; class Actinopteri; order Cypriniformes; family Nemacheilidae; genus Triplophysa; species Triplophysa rosa. The sequence continues at coordinate 39,260,803 of NC_079890.1, forward strand.
CTGGTGATACTGTCAGTCTCTCATGTGGTGTAATGGAGGGACGTTATGTGAATGTGGTCATGACTGGATGTACATCTTATCTCGCTCTGTGTGAAGTGGAGGTCTATGGAAAACGTAATTGCTACAACATTTTACTGTTTTGTAGAACTGAAAATTTGACTATTTATTATAATGAGCGGCTTGAGTCAGCACTCAATTAGTGGATTTGCCTGACAAACACAGTATTTTATAATTTATAATTGATGTAGTGTATTTTATCCGTAATGTTTATTGCAGTGTGTTTATTTGTCAATGGCACTGTGTTGTGAATGTGTGTAGAAAGGAGTTGATGTGAATGTATGAATGAGATTGAAGTGAGTAAATGAATGATTGATTTAAGAAGCTCCTGAAGAAAAGCATCTGTTTGTATTCTCATTATCTCAATGACAGCTGCTCCACTACACAAATACATGAACGCACTTATTACTGTTCATTAAACAGGTTTCTGTCAGGGGTTTCGGGGTAGGAGAACCCAGATGCAGGCAGGTGGTGGTAAAGGGGTTAACAAGACTATTCACACAAACCCCCTCGATGGGGGGAAAACTAAACTAAGAATATATATACAAAAACAAGACTTCCCACGTGGGGACAAAACGAAAAGACAGGAACAACAAATAAACTAACTATAAAACAATGACGCAGGGCACCAAAGGCGAGACACGAGAAAGCACATGGCACGCCAATAATAAACAATGCCATGTCTTTCTCACACTAAACACAAGGGATCTGTCATGATCCTGCCACTAGACCGGAAAATCATGAACAAGGAGGCAGGACCATGACAGGTTTCAAAGTAACAACAAAAAAACATGATTGTCTAAACTACAAAAACATTAAAAAAAAGATCTTGTCTGTATTAAGCGTTTATTTCACCTACACAGAGTTTTTAGTCTTTCTTTTTTGCAGATCCATGTGAATGAGGATCATTTTGACAATGTCATCTTAAGCAAAACTTTGCAATGTGTTTATATAAACACTGTATATGGTAATTGAATTTGTGTTTTCTGTTTTAGCCCGCACGATAAAAAGAGCCTTTCTGAGGCTGAAGTTCTCCTCCAGTGGTGATGTAGCTGCTGAGAGCGACAAGATCCTCCATGAGGTGAGAAAAAGAGTCTTAAAATACAAAAGTAAAAGTGATGATTTAAGAGAGAAGTGACATATGAGAGTGTTTGATGTGTGTAAATATATGAGATGAGTGATGATGAGAGAATGAGAAATGACAGTATAAGTGAAATCTTTGATGAATTTTAGCTGCAGTCTGCTCTGGCATCACACATCTCTGATTTTAATCTGTCCTGGACACAACTACCTGAGGAAGAAGAAGAACAGAAGGAGGACGGAGGCAAGTACACACACTTTAACACTTGAACAACAGAGAAAAACTCTTTCATGTGAAAATACAAAAACATCTGTAGAATCATCAGAGCTAAAATTATTATGAGTCAACATATTCTATATCACACAAGTTAATATGACACACAAGTGCAGGTGACACAGTTCAGATGCTGGTGTGTTTATTTATTCAGGTTTTTATTGCTTGTCACTACAGTTTGCGATCGCAACCATATATCAAGAATAATTCATTGACCTATGCTGGGAAAGACAGAACTTGCTTCTGGGAAATGCACCACCGGTGTTCACAATAAAATGTAATAATAAAAAAATATAGAACGTTTCACCTAATTGACTGAATCTTTGTTTTATTTACAGGTTCTTGTGTGAAACATCTTTAATCTGCATCTACATACTGAATGTTTAATGCAAAAGCTCCTTGATTTGATTTACTCATTTCTATTATTGTTCTTCTCTATTATTGATCTTGTGGGAATGACCAGGGGTTCACATCACTGCTGAATATATTTAATCTCATTATAGTCCTCATCACTATACAGAGACCACTCCAAATTTGTTTAATTATAATTTCTAGATGTATTGTGGTCATTTCAGTTCAGTGTCTGTTGAATTTCAGCAAAATCAAACCTCAGGAGTGACATAAAGTCATCCAACAGCAATGTGAAAGACAGCCAGCATGACAAGACACATTAAATCTGTGATAAAAATCCAGGTCATTAAAAAATACGGTATATATATATTTGAACTTTCCTAAATAAATGTAGAAATACGAATATTATATTGCTTAAAATTAAATATGAACCTGCTTTTTTTGTAGTATTTGGTCTGAATAGAAATACAGAGCATCTTTTCTGTTATTGTCTACTGTTTCTCAGTTTCTGAAAATAAATGCAAATAGAAACACAATGTTTATATAAAGTTTGAGAGAATTATTAATAGTAGTTCACAGAATTAAACAAAAATGATCATTTTACCTAAACACATACAGTATAAATAGTACCATTACGAAAATAGTTGTGCCAATGTATTTATCATACTGTATGTATCAAGTTTATTTCATAGCATTCTGTTTTATTTATTTATGTAAGATCTCTTTTAAAACTCTGATTAGAGATTTATATTTCCCCATAATCATATTTACACGTGTTTATTTTCTATATTGCTCATATCTGTACTTTGCTTTAAAATATTTTTAGCAACATAGTAAATGTTAACAGTCATGCTAAAAACATTAATTCATTCATTAATTCAGGTTTATTTGTATAGCGCTTTCCACAGTTTACACTTTTGCAAAGCAGCTTTACACAAGAGCACAAAAAATGCACATAATACATAAACAGAAAACAATAAAATTATATGTATATACATTTAAAAAAAATTAGGAATCATTTTTATAGTCGGAAGCTGGTGTCATCTATAAGTCATTGCAAGGGCCGCTGTCATCTTTCCGCATGTGTTGGGTCATCTGACGCCTTGGTGGGAGGCAGGATCTGGACTGGAGCTGGCATATCACCTGTTACTTGAGCATCCCGAGGTGAAAACAAAGCGAACAGAAAATAATTGGCATAGCAGTTGTTCATAGCCTATTAATTAGAATAATTATTATATAAAATAATGATTCATAATTTATGTATGCTAGGCTGAAGAGATGGGTTGCCTCGGAGTGCCTCCATGACACGCGTCCACGACTTCACATACTCAAGCTGGAAAGGTCACGTGTGACGACCCAGTGTTTACGAGTGTGGAGAAAGAAGACCGTTTAAAAGTTCTTGGATGTTGAATGACATGTTATGTCTTTGTGCAAGATTATTGTTTAAAATGGTCAGTTCGTGTGCGTATCCCAGATATTTAAATCTTTTGAAATCTATGCGTGATCTTTCCAACATCATGGATGTGCATAACGGAGGCAGTGCAAGCCGTGTATTTATGTTTAAAAATGAAAATGACTAATGGTTTCGCTAGACAACACCCTTATTCATCAGCTGGTGTTATGAAGAGCCTTTTGAAGCTGCAATGAAACTGAAATTTGGACCTTAACCAACAACCCCTCGTTGAAGTCCATTATATGGAGAAGAACCCTGGAAAGCTTTCCTCTAAAGCTTAAATTTGTTTTCAAGAAAAGAAATAAACACACAGACGTGCTATGACGTGGTTGGTTATAATATCACATTTTTTTTATTTTATAGTGAACTACTCCTTTAACAAATAAAACGTCTTGGTTACGGCTGTAACCTCAGTTCCCTGATGGAGGGAATGAGACGTTGTGTCGAACCGACAGATGGGGTTCGTCCCTGAGAACCAATCGCTTCCGACTTCTTAGAAAAGGCCAATGAAAATTGGCGAATGAAATTTGCATGCCGGACTCCGCCCCCGGATATCCGGGTATAAAAGGGAGACGGCGTGCCTCATTCATTCACTTTAGTTCTGAGGAGCCTGAGACCTCTCATGACTGCTGCAGTTGACAGCACGTGTTGTGGCAAGTAGGACACAACGTCTCGTTCCCTCCATCAGGGAACTGAGGTTACAGCCGTAACCAAGACGTTCCCTTTCTGTCGGTCTCTCGACGTTGTGTCGAGCTGACAGATGGGGTTCCAATGGAAAACGCCACAACACTGTGCCCTGTCACAATCTCTAGCGAAGCGACGGTGACTGGCCTGGGCGTGTCAGCTGTGAGCACTACCGCAAAATTGTAACCTACCAGTGGGTAGGTAGGGGGTCCCAGAGCTTTACTTGAAAGGTGTGAAGGCCCCTGCCTTTGGCCTCACAGGCGGCGGCCTTGTTTCTCTAACAGCAAGAAGCCGCCTGGTACCATAAGGCCACTGGGTAAGCGCTACTTCCTCAAGCGGGGGATGCGCTACAGAGACCACTTCCTACCGGAGGGAGGAGTTTAGTGGAGATACCAACATGGTCTCACCGATGGGGGAGAACTCATGGGAAGAATGTGCGGACTGAAGGAGTTAATCGCGAGGTGGAAGTCCACCTAGGGAAAGTCATGGGTTACCAAGGTGGGAACCAATCATGAAGATACATCAGACGGAACCGCCCTGCTGGGGGTTACAATGTCCGGTAGCACTAGGTCCGGTTAGAGCTATGTTGTGGATAACTCAGTTGGTACCTGGCCTAAGGGGCAGGGCTTCTCTGCCCATCCCGCCCGCAGGAGGTGCTTGCTTAGTGATGGATGGAGTGCCCATGTCTCATCATCACGCAGCAGCCCAACCCGCAGCTCTGCAGATGTCTGCCAGAGAGGCGCCTCGAGCCAGTGCCCACGAGGAGGCTGTACTCCGTGTGGAGAGAGCTCTCACCCAGTGGGCGTAGGCGATCTTAGGACAGGTACGCCATAGTGACGGCGTCCATGATCCAGTGCGCCAATCTCTGTTTGAGACAGCCCTCCCTGCTGATCTCCAAAACAGACAAAGAGCTGCTCAGACCTCCTGTGGCTCTGCGTGCGGTCCAAGCAGAGGCGCAATGTGCATACTGGACACAACACGGATGGGGTTGGGTCTTCCTCCCCGGTGGGGGAGCGCCTGCAGGTTCACCACCTAGTCTCTAGGGGGAGTGGTGCGAACTTTGGGCACTTAGCCGGGCCGAGTTCTAGGCAATCTGTGGACACGGAGGGTTCTTGTAGGTCCCCTACCCTCTTGGAGGTGAGCGCCATCAGGAGAGCCGTCTTTATCGAGAAGTGAGAAAGAGCGGCAGCTCCGAGGGGCTTGACGAGGGAGGATCGAGACATGAAAGTACACGTCCTTCAGGTCGATTGCCATGAACCAATCCTGACATCTGACAGACGTCAGGTTTCGCCTCTGCGTGATCATCCTGAACAGCAGCTTGTGTAGGTGCTTGTTCAGGACACGCAGATCTAGGATGGGGCGCAGCCCCCTGCCTTTTTTTGGGACAATGAAGTACGGGCTGTAGAACCCGTTGAACATCTCGGCTGGTGGGACGGGCTCGATCGCTCCCTTCGCCAGAAGGGTGGCGACCTCGGCCCGAAGCACGGGCGCATCCTTGCCTCTGACTGAGGTAGAGAGGATGCCCTGAAACTTTGGCAGCCGTCTGGTGAACTGGATCGCGTAGCCGAGACGGATCGTCCTCCCTAGCCAACCTGGCGGCCTGGGAAGCCGAAGCCAGGCTCCCAGGAACCGAGACAGGGGGACTAGGGGTTTGATCTGCTTCATCGTCCCCGCGGGGGGTGGTTCGATGGCCAGCAATACGGATCCCTCGCCGGGGGAGGGCCCCCGGGGAGGAGATCGGCTGTGCGGTTTTTCTTGCCTGGCGTTTACGCAGCTCAACGCACTGTCTGACTGAGAGTGCTGAGGGCTGGTGTTTATACTCAACGTTGCGCTTCGCCATGTCGCAACGTCGAGTTGCCGTCCACTGTCGTGCCGAGGGTGGAAGCGGCTGTAATGACCCAGAGAGAGAGGAAACTCTTTTTGTGAGTAAGTGGGTGCTAGCCCCCCAGAGAGGGCCAGCAGATGGTGAGACGGGGCAGGAACCGTCCCTTTTCCGATACCCCAGCAATGTGGCTGGGGTCGGGCCCGATGGTAGCCTCGATCTCCCTGGGGTCTTCCCATGAGGGCCGCTTCTGCTTTCGCCGCGGCTGCTGATGGGGCAATTGTCTCCTCTCGATGTTTCTTCCGGGGGGGCTGCCTGAGTGGGGGGCGCCAGAGCCGGAGGGCGTCGAAGAGGACCAGGGCTGCTAGGAAGCAGACGGTGCACGGGACTCGGCGGCCATGGGCGGCCGAGTCGCGGCGGGGGAGGATATGCTTGATATCCTCTGTCTGCTTCTTTTGGTGATACTGTCGAGCCGCAGTTCTCGACAGTATCACCAAACAGCCCCCCCTTGCGAGATGGGTGCGTCGAGAAAGCGGACCTTCTCGGCGTTACTCATCTGTGCAAGGTTCGGCCAGAGGTGTCTCTCATGGACCACAAGTGTGGACATCGCCCGACCCAGGGCCCGTGGTCACCTTGGTCGCCCATAGAGCGAGGTCGGTGGTGGCGCGGAGTTCCTGCATAAGCGCTGGGTCGGTCTTACCCTCGTGGAGCTCTCTCAACACCTTGGTCTGGCAGGAGCCATAGCGTGGAGAGAGGAGGCAGCGTGGTCCGCCGCAATGTAAGCTCTCGACACCAGAGATGCCGAGACCCCACATGCTTTGGACGGGAGTCTAGGTCGAGCCCCCCAGGTGGCCGCCGCCTGCGGGCATGAGTGCACCGCGGCGGCATACTCCACCTGGGGGACATCGACGTATCCTCTAACTGTCTCACCCTCGAGGGAAGAGAGGGTGACAGAACTTTGTTTGACGTGAAACGTGCCGGAAAGGGGGCATTCCAGGTCTTACTACGTAAGTTCCTCATGCACTTCCGGAAAACACGGCACTGGGGGCGGGCGCAGCTTGGAGCCGCGCTCAAGCCCGAGGCACCTTGTAGCCAGCCGCGAGCGCTGGGAGAGGCAGTGTGGGCACTGCAACCCAACGCTCACGGCGGCCCGGGATAGCATGGCTGACATTTCGACGTCCGCTTCTTCCTGGGCTCGACCCCCCGAGGGAGGGAGCCCGAGGAATCGTCGGAGTCGGATGGCAGTATGTCTCCCCCAGATGCTGCAAGAGACATCTCATCATCACGCATCATGTCCGAATACGTGGTTGAGGAATAAGACGGTGGGACTGTCTCCGGGGGAACGGTCAGACGAGCGAGACGAGGTGCGAAAGGTCCGTTAGCAAGTGGCTGGTGGATTGACGCTCACAGTAATCCTCATATCACCGTAGTCCTGCCGTCACGGAATGGGCAGCAGACGAGGTGGTGGCTGAGTCCCGTGGGAACACAGCCACCCATGACGCAACGTCTGAATCGTCAACCGCTCGCAGTGCCGGCAGGACGTATCCACAACGTCTGCCCCAGCGTACTGGAAGCAGACATCATGTCCGTCCCCCTCCTCGATGAGTGTGTTGCACCCATGAGAACAGCGGGACATGCCACGCTGGAGAAATTTGCTCTTTTAGAGAAAAACACTCGAACACTTCTGGCACTGCCGAGACGCCCAGGGGAAGTCGCTGCAGGAAGGGACAGTCCGCTGCACCACGTTGTAACATTCCAGCAGTAATTCGAACTAGAATTTGATGTCTCGAAGTCGATCAGTGTGAAGGCTCCGAAGAACAAAAGGTGAATGAATGCAGCACGGCGTCTCACTTTTATACCCGGACATCCGTGTTAGCAAAACAATATTTGCGGTTTGTCTTTTGGATAATTAGGTGTGAATTCGAGGCACATGTACCTAGTTTATTTATCACCACTCACCTCCACGCCAAGACAAACGCTACTGGAAAGGAGGGAGGGCTTCACTTCTGCGGCTCTCTGCCTGATGTGCCAAACGTGCTGCACACAGCTGTGCTCAGTGTGCTGCGCGTGCTAGTTATGGGTTGTTCTTGAACGATTCGTTCATTTTGAACGAATCTTAATGTGACTCGGGAAGAACGAGTCGTCTCAGGGAGTGATTCATCCAGTCGCGCATGCGCATTGCGCAACATTCTATGGGTCCTGTGACAAAAGAACGAACGACTCAAACCCGAAGACCCGGGAGGTGAACTAATCAATTCTCTTTCCGGCTCAGACTGAATTGGTTTAGCTTACGAAGCTGTCACGTTGTGAACGAACGAGTCAAACCCGAGGACTTGTCAGATAAGAGGTGTGGTGAACTAATCATAGACTAAAGACCCAGGTAAACAATGAATTAATCTTTTCTGTTTCTTATAGCATTATAGTTTTGTATTGTTTGTAATGTGATCAACATTTGCATAAGTAGTAGATGTGTTAGGAAAGTAACATGTAACATTTTAATTATATTTTGCTAAAATGAACGAAATGAACGATATGACTCGAAAAAAGATTCTTTCATTTTGCTGAACGAGACTCAAAGGTCCGAGTCAGTAAAATGATCCGAACTTCCCATCAATAGCGCATGCGTGTGCCCGCTATGCGCTGCTGCGCGCCTGCGTGGAGACGCGGATGGAGGAAAGGCATCGGAACTCTCAACATTTCCCGACCTGACCTGAGAAGTTCTATTTGTCTGACAGGGAAAGCTGTGCACGAACAGAAACACATATATTCATTTATTTTTAAAAATCCCCCAAAAAAGGGCACTTTCTCTCAAGGATGAAAAAGGGCCTGGGCTCAAGCCCCCAAAGCCCCCCCCCTCTGCACGTGCCTGCATTGCTTCATTAATATTCATCATGGTATTTGCATACTGAGCATACACAGACATTACAAACCTACTAGTGCCTATTAAGCTCAGGATATCTGTGATCTAAAAAGTTACTAGTAACTAAAAATAAGTTCTAGTTCTGATTTCTCTGAACTAGTGAAGTATAATTAAATACTAGTCACATTGAAAATAAGAACTAGTATCTAATGATTAAATACAAGTATCTAATGAATAAGCACTAGTGTCTAATGATTAAGTACTAGTATCTATTGAACAAGTACTAGTATCTAATAAATAAGCACTATTATCTAATGAATAAGTACTAGTATCTAATGGAATAGTTAATAGTAACTAAAAAATAAGTACTAGTTGCCTAAAAATAGATACTAGTAAACGTAAAGGATTAAATGACAAAAGCGCATGCCATAGTGAATGTCTCCTTCGGGTGCTGTAGTAGTGGACTTAATGAATGCCCTCCCTTCAGGTATGTGAAAGCTGTTTTATTGCAAACAGAATGTCTAGCTCCGTTTAGGGGTTTGACGATTGGCGGGTGGTTTGAGTAATGTGTTTTCCCTGTACTTCAGTCTTGCAGCGGGTTGTTTGAAGGCTGTGCATTCTGGCCTGTGAACTGATTGTAAAGCTCGTCTATCCTCGTTTGGTAAATCCGGCATGTGGGCAACTCAACTCACCTCAACTCACTTTTATTGTCACATCACCACGTGTGGTGAGTGAAAGTCTTGGGTGCGTACTCCATGCAAAGTAGAATGCAGTTGGGCAGACAACAGTATGACAAACAACCGTATGACTTTACAGACTTAAAGGCGCAGTTCGTGAAAATCAGCGGCCACAAGCGTTGTATTATAGTTTTGCAACGAATCTCTGAGTCATTTGCCCACCCCCTCCCTTTCGAATGACGACGGCGGCCGCAACAGTGAAAAAAGATGTCGTCTACTGAGACAGCGGATAGCAGTGATACAAGCAACGATGTTTCTTAACGAAGGTAAGGCAATATATTAACGTAATTAATCATTTAATATGTATTCTATTGCGGAAGTTACTGTTACAATTCTATAATTAGATATATTTCTTGCGTGCTATCTAGTACACGCTGAGAGTAGTGAAGTAACTAAAGTTAGCTAAGGGCAGTTGTGGCCTAATGGTTAGAGAGTCGGACTCGTGACCAGAAAGTTGCCGGTTTGATTCCCAGGGCCGGCGGGTAACGACTGAGGTGCCCTTGAGCAAGGCACCTTACCCCTACTTGCTCCCCGGGCGCTGCAGTGATAGCTGCCCACTGCTCCGGGTGTACGTGTGTTCACCACTTGCTGTGCGTGTGTTCACTACTCTCTGGATGGGTTAAATGCAGAGGTCACATTTCGTTGCCTTGTACCTTCGTACATGTGCAATGACAATAAATTGAATCTAAATCTAAAAAAAAAATCTAATCGAAATAGCAACGCTGTTCAAAGCGTTTGATCTGACAGCGACATAGGCAGTTAGGTGTAAGTTAGTAGACGTTTGTCTCCCCCTTTGTAAAGTCAGGAACAACCGGAGTACGTACCGCAGGGACGGAAAAACATTATTATTCAGAGGTTATATGGCCATTGGTATAAAATGCTAACGTTACCGTTTCAACAAAACAGTTGTTTGGTAAACATTGAAAAAGTGGAAACATTGAAAATGTTGAATTATCTTACCAGTCTAGCAGAAAACAGGCAACTTCGGCGTCGCCTTGAAAACATTTGTCTTTCAACAGTGCCTTCCATCTGGTAATAGATACACCGATGTTTATCCTGGATTTCTGCCGCCGTTTGTCTCTAATTCGTCTGGCAGCATCACGTTTGCGCTTCTTTGACGACGGAGATTCACGCTCACAATACGCATGGTCCTCCATTTTATCAAAACTTCTAAGACAGAACAATCAGTTGCTTCAGCTAGACGACGACTACTCCTCCTCCTCTCCGTACTACGACTTACTACTTTGTGCGTCTTCAACTCAGTGATGACGCAAGCTGCGTCTAAAAACACACATGAAGACCAACATATACGAAACGCGCTCTGTAGAGCTGTTTGTCCGTTAGAGCTTACTGTACAAAACATGGCTGCGCAACATAACAAATTCCATGTAGATAGACCCGCTCCCTATGTAGATACAACTGGTTTATTCTAAGGTAATAAAAACATAACTTTTCATTACGTAAGGTTTTTATACACATCTAAAGACACAGTTTTGTATGTTTATTGCATTTCTGTTAATAGATCATACAAAACATACCGCACTGGACCTTTAAGTGACAGTATGTAGTGCAGAAGAACAGTGCAAAGTATAAATAGACAGACTGTACAAAAAAGACAATATACATTATACACATATGGACAGTATATACACAATATACATAAGATATACCCATTAGACGTTGAACATACACATTAAATATGCAGGTGTACACATGAACGTGTATGTATAATGGATCAACCATATAGTGCACATAGTACAGATATACTGTAGGTATGTAAGTTTGGTAATGGATGGTTATTGCATGAGGTGCAATGCATGATGCATTATAGTCCATGAAACTGTAGTGCATGTTAAAAAGAAGTGTGAGCGTGTGGAGTGTCTCAGTTTTTGATGTTGAGCAGTCTAATAGCCTGAGGAAAGAAGCTGTCCTTCAGCCGGTTTGTGCGGGACCGGATGCTCCGGTATCGTCTGCCCGAAGGCAGCAAGGAGAGCAGCCTGTGATTCGGGTGGCTGGAATCACTGATGATCTTCCTGGTTTTCCTCAAACACCGCCTGGTGTAGATCTCCTGGAGAGATGGAAGCTCATCTCCCACAACACCACGGGCAGTTCACACAACCCTCTGCACTGCTTTGAGGTTTCCGGTTTCCGGCGGTGCTGTTTCCATACCAGGCGGTAATGCAGCCAGTTAGAATGCTCTCAACTGTGCAGGTAAGAAAGGTTCTGATTTTTTGGCTCATCCCAAACTTCCTCAGGCGCCTGAGGAAAAAGAGGCGCTGGTGTGCCTTCTCTAGCACTGCATCAGTGTGAACAGTCCATGTGAGATCGTCAGTGATGTTAACCAGTGATGTTTGCTGCTGCGCGCTGCAACTATTTAAGGGACTGCTGCTGTTGTCTGCATTCTTTGCTTCTAGTTCACTTTATTATTTGACCTCACAGGGGTGGAGGATCATCCAGTTTACCAGAGTTGGCGTATATATTACGCGGTCGCTCCCTACGAGTCCTGTCTTCCACGTAGTTTGCCCGGAGCTCTTTCTTTGTTTTCGTTTTCTTCTTTTCCTTTTGCATATTCATATACAGTATTGTTGATTGTGGTGCTGTTTATCCGTCGTTGCTTTATGGTGGACCCGATTTGATTGATTTTCATTTACTTTTGTTTGTAAGATTGATTTTGTTTTTGATTTTTCTTCAGGAGCTGGGGTCCCACGGGTGTCAGATCTTTTGTGGTGGTGCTGCTTCAACGTTTGCCGTGTGACACTCTTGAAGTGTATGATTATGTGATCTGAGTTCACGGTGGGGTGTGGAAGTGTGCTTTTGGATAATTAGTGCTAGTGATCACTCACGTGGCTACCCTCAGCCCTGTAAGTTGGTGTATTTTGATTTTGTTGGTTTTGTCTAACATGTTTTTCTGTGGTTGTGTTTTTTCTTTTTGTTTACTATTCGAATCAGTGGTCAGTCACTGCATTTCTAATAGTGAGGATATTATTTTCTTTTTGCTGTATAGTTGTTTTGTGATTCAGTATAATTTGAGGGTTTTTTTTGACATAATTTTGAGTGTATTTTTGTTGATCATTTGAGAGAGTTGCCAGGAGTGGCACCGCATGATTGAGGCTATTTTAAGTGACTTTGCTATCTTGAATTCAATTTGTGAAAAAAAAAATATTTTTATGATACCCGCGGTTCCTATAAGAGAAGCGAACCTGTGTGACCTAATAACAAGCATTAGGGTTTATTTCTATTTCCTGGATGAAACCCTCCCAGGTGGCGTAGTCACCAAGAGCTATGCAAAACAGCCATGAGGTACATTTATCGACATCACAAACCAACAAGATCAAAACAAGACCCCACATTCCATCTTTGATCGCAATATTCTGTTTCGAAAAGTGATGTGATTGTCCTGAGATCATTTCAGTTCACTCGTAATAAAATCCAGGCAACCAAATTTGTATATCCAAAACATACAAGTGAAGACTCTGTGATGAGCACGGCAGGATTTTCCTACTGAAAACAAACACTGGAAACACTCAGAGAGCAAACAAAAGATTGTAATACTAGTTTTCAAGAATTATAGATTTATAAATGGCAGCAATGTTGAAAAGATGACTGAAACACAACAATTGATCATTGAGATGCTAGACCGGATGCGACCGCCGCATCCAGTGTGGACAAAATGTAAAATAATAATGCGTTCTACTGTCTTTTATCTTGTCGCGCTGCGTCCTGTGTAGACAAGGCGTTACTCAAACTGCGTTAAGGCTTGCTCTTGAATCTTTGATTTGATGTTAAATCAAATAAGAACTTTTAGAGTATTAATGCTGTTTTGCTTTAAATAATAGTTCAACGTATGTGTAGAATAATATTGTTGCCATTTAAAATGCATTTTCATGTGATTTTTTTTCAGTGAAAAATCAAGTTCAATGGTTGAGTTGGTCATGAATTATTTTAATACTTTATGCTATAATACCATTAAACATCTCTGGGTTTAATCGTCTGTATGAAAGTGTCTTTATTCTGAAGTCATAACACAAAACATGATGAGAGTGATTATCAGGAAGAGAAAACACTGCTGTGAGTTCAGAAGAAATGACTTTCTGTCAGTCTTTTATTGTCTTTTCATTGTTGAAGTAGGTCAATGATCAAAGTGAATCAACACAAGTTGTTTTCTTTATCTGGCGGTTTCCTGGTACTAACACAAATATGATCCTCATTTCCATGTGCGATTGAACATTCACACAATGTTCAGGACACCAGATTTAATTTGTAAATAAGACTTGATGTAATAGATAAAGTTGAGTTGAGAAGCTTCTCAAACTGTGGGTTTGGGATGATGTCACTCATTGAAAATCATTTGACCTTGTTTTGATGAATCATATGTAGCAGAGTGAATCACTTGTGCCTGTGTGGCCAGGTGATTTCACTCACTTTAATTATCAGACTCGAACTTGGTAGCATATAAGGCGGAGAGCTGTGCACTCGGACGTGTGCCATGGTTCATACCGCCCCTCGGTGACGTCATCTGTGGTCGCCGAAGTATGCCGTCTATTGTCGGCCGGATCCTGGCTGCCCGTTCCCCCTGTTAGGCTCATGTTATACTGCTGGTTGAGGGATCGCCGTGAATGGCGTGGGCTGCAGGGTTCGCTGCGTTTCACGACCGTGTAAAAGGAATGTCAATGACCTTTTGGAGTTAGTAGTGATGTGCCGTGACCATGTTGCTGTTTTGCCCTGCTGTTAGACCCCGCTGACTTGCCCGTTTGTTCTCTGCAGAGTTTGGCATCGCTTGGCATCCTGTGTCGGCGTTTTTCTGTTTGTAGTAACCGACTGGTTTCAAAGCTTATATTGGGCCTGCCTTTCAGCGTTAAGCTCTGTTTTCGGCATCCACAGATGCCGGGTTCTTTTATACATAAATTCTCTGTACTGTTGCCATTCTTTTGTTTGTATCTTGCCTCACGTTGTTTTGTTATTTCCGCACCGCTTAGGTTGCGGGGCAGATACGTTAAGTGTGTTGCTGTTTGGCGGTGTGAAACAACTAACTGTTGCATTGGAACGTGAGGTAAGTTTTGTTTCTTGTTTATTATTTTATGTGTTAAACCAAGATTTATATTTTCGATTGTTGACTTGGATTTTGTTTGTTTATTAATTTTTTGATTGGGGTATCTGGAGTGAGGGAAACTGTACATTGTGTACATATATACTGTACATATATACCTATACCTATATATATACACTCACCTAAAGGATTATTAGGAACACCTGTTCAATTTCTCATTAATGCAATTATCTAATCAACCAATCACATGGCAGTTGCTTCAATGCATTTAGGGGTGTGGTCCTGGTCAAGACAATCTCCTGAACTCCAAACTGAATGTCAGAATGGGAAAGAAAGGTGATTTAAGCAATTTTGAGCGTGGCATGGTTGTTGGTGCCAGACGGGCCGGTCTGAGTATTTCACAATCTGCTCAGTTACTGGGATTTTCACGCACAACCATTTCTAGGGTTTACAAAGAATGGTGTGAAAAGGGAAAAACATCCAGTATGCGGCAGTCCTGTGGGCGAAAATGCCTTGTTGATGCTAGAGGTCAGAGGAGAATGGGCCGACTGATTCAAGCTGATAGAAGAGCAACTTTGACTGAAATAACCACTCGTTACAACCGAGGTATGCAGCAAAGCATTTGTGAAGCCACAACACGCACAACCTTGAGGCAGATGGGCTACAACAGCAGAAGACCCCACCGGGTACCACTCATCTCCACTACAAATAGGAAAAAGAGGCTACAATTTGCACGAGCTCACCAAAATTGGACAGTTGAAGACTGGAAAAATGTTGCCTGGTCTGATGAGTCTCGATTTCTGTTGAGACATTCAAATGGTAGAGTCAGAATTTGGCGTAAACAGAATGAGAACATGGATCCATCATGCCTTGTTACCACTGTGCAGGCTGGTGGTGGTGGTGTAATGGTGTGGGGGATGTTTTCTTGGCACACTTTAGGCCCCTTAGTGCCAATTGGGCATCGTTTAAATGCCACGGCCTACCTGAGCATTGTTTCTGACCATGTCCATCCCTTTATGACCACCATGTACCCATCCTCTAATGGCTACTTCCAGCAGGATAATGCACCATGTCACAAAGCTCGAATCATTTCAAATTGGTTTCTTGAACATGACAATGAGTTCACTGTACTAGAATGGCCCCCACAGTCACCAGATCTCAACCCGATAGAACATCTTTGGGATGTGGTGGAACGGGAGCTTCGTGCCCTGGATGTGCATCCCACAAATCTCCATCAACTGCAAGATGCTATCCTATCAATATGGGCCAACATTTCTAAAGAATGCTTTCAGCACCTTGTTGAATCAATGCCACGTAGAATTAAGGCAGTTCTGAAGGCGAAAGGGGGTCAAACACCGTATTAGTATGGTGTTCCTAATAATCCTTTAGGTGAGTGTATATAGGGCAGTTGTGGCCTAATGGTTAGAGAGTCGGACTCATGACCAGAAGGTTGCCGGTTCGATTCCCAGGGCCAGTGGGTAACAACTGAGCAAGGCACCTGACCCTGCTCCCCGGGTGCTGCAGTGATAGCTGCCCACTGCTCTGGGGGTACGTGTGGTCACCACTTGCTGTGCGTGTGTTCACTACTCTCTGGATGGGTTAAATGCAGAGGTCACATTTCGTTGCCTTGTACTTGAACATGTGCAATGACAATAAAGTTGAAACTAAATCTAAAATCTAAATCTAAATATATATATATATACACACACTGAGGTGCTGTGCAATTATTATTTGTTCCTGATTTTTATGTGTGTATGGTGTGGTTTGGCATGTATTTGTTAAGTCTGCAACAAGTTAGCCACTCCAGTCCCTTCATTTTTAGAAGAGTCTTTGTGTGTTTTGATATATCCCATTGGTAACCCAGCAGTTGATTTTAAACATTCCTTTTGATATATTTTTATTAATTTAAAAATTAATAAAAAGGCTTTTGTACATTTTTACCCACGTCCCTCGCCTGACATCTTTTGGTAATGAACCTGTGTCCTTACTTGCATTTCTGTTCCTCACGTGGTCGTGAGGTGGAGTAGTCGACTGTTATAAGAAAACTAGGCTTGGCGCATTATCGCCGGGCCTTTTGGGCATAACCACTCGTGGCGTGCACTCATCGCGCTATACTCTCCTCGCCCTTCGTGGTCGGGCGGCCTGCTACACATATAACATTTACATTTACATTTAGTCATTTAGCAGATGTAGATCTGGGTGTCGTCAGCATAACAGTGATATGAGAAGCCGTGTGCCCATATGATGGGTCCCAAGGATGTCGTGTAGATGGGAAAAAAGCAGCAGTCCAAGCACCAATCCCTGAGGGACCCCAGTGA
Source organism: Triplophysa rosa (assembly GCF_024868665.1). Lineage (NCBI taxonomy): Eukaryota > Metazoa > Chordata > Actinopteri > Cypriniformes > Nemacheilidae > Triplophysa > Triplophysa rosa. The sequence goes on from NC_079890.1 coordinate 39,277,486, forward strand.
TCATGTGGTGAGCAGTGGACAGCGAGCCCCTCCATGACACCCTGAAGGATCTGCCAGAGAGGTAGGATTTGAACCAGCGGAGAGGAGAGCCTGAGATTCCTAGAGATGACAGGGTTTCTAGCAGTATCTGGTGATTGACAGTATCAAACGCTGCAGATAGGTCTAGCAGAATCAGGACCGAGGATTTAGATTCCGCCTTGGCTAGCCGCAGTGCTTCTGTAACCGATAGCAGTGGAGTCTGAGTGGAGCGGTTTGTTTTGAAGCCAGACTCATTGTCATCCAGTAGTTTATTCCGGGATAGGTAGGACGACACCTGGCTGAAAACTGCCCTTTCAAGTGTTTTTGCAATAAACGGGAGGAGAGAGACAGGTCTGTAACCGTCGGTAGTAGAGGGGTCCAATGTGGGTTTCTTCAGTAGGGGCGTGACCTGGGTCTGTTTTAACGTGGATGGAAAAGTGCCGGTGAGCAGGGAGGTGTTGATGATGTGTGTGAGTGCAGGAGTGAATGTGCTGGATGTGGCCTGAAGGAGATGGGAGGGGATTGGGTCAAGGGGACAGGTGGTGGGGTGGCTGGAGAGAAGTCTGGTGACTTCAGTGTCAGTCAGTGGGGTGAAAGAGGAGAGTTCAATGTTTGAAATGAGGGAGGTGTGTACCGAGGTCTGAGGTGCTGGGAATTGTTTGCTGATGGATGATGTTTTCTCAGTGAAAAATACAGCGAAGTCCTCTGCAGTCAAAGATGAGGTGGGCGGGGGAGGAGGGGGGCAAAGAAGAGAGTTAAATGTCTTGAAAAGCTGCCGAGTGTTAGGTGCATTGCTCACCTTGGTGGTATAGAAAGACGTTTTGCTGTGGTAACACTAGCAGAGAAAGAGGAGAGTAGTGATCTAGTAATCAGTTTATTGTAATGAATGACTAGCAATGACACTCACTATTAAATATCTTAGTATTACAATTAACCTTTACATTTTAGTCACATAATGACAAGAAAAATAAAAACTACTACAGACTACAGTATGTAAATGCTCTTCTAGGAGAGACAAATGTGTACTTTTACTCATATTTCTATAGACAATTCTATTTATTTGATATGAATGTTATATCTACTAAAGTTCACCCAAAAATGGTCCTCATTGACTTGACCATAGTATTTTTTATTCCTATGGAACATCAATGGGGACCCTTTTTTGGCTGATCTCTTCCTTTAATATAACAAATGTATTTATTTATACAGTATATTGATTGATTGAATTATTATTCATATAAAAATGTTTTTATGGATCTACAGGTTGATTATACCTGTCCACAGAAAAAGTTTGAGAAATATTTTACGCATTCATTGGATGTTCAGTGCTGACGTCATCATGAGGGTGGAGAGAGTGACAGTCAAATGTCCAGATGGATGTTTTGATGTATTTCTAGAAGAGTGAAGAAGAGAGGAGTGAAATCTTCATGTGTAAGTTCTGCTCATAACCCAGAAGAAACTCAATTCTCTTCTCTTCTCCTTTCTCATATTCCTTTTGTTCAGCAGAGACATGGACAAACTCATTCATCTGATCTTACTCTCTGGTGAGTACACCCGGGGGTTTGGGATTTGTTATGTGGCGGGGCTGTGTATATAAGGCTTATATTCAAATTAATTGACAAACTATAAAATATAAGTCAAGAGAGCTCTCTGCTTTGAATAATAAAATTCTAGATGCCAGCAGTGTACAAAGCTACATGTGTTAGGAATAAAATATCTCTGTATAGGCATGTGCCCTCTTTATTATCATTATATTATTATCTATTAACATTCACAGAATTTTTTGTGTGACCTGTATATTTCCAGTACATTTCTGTCAAAACTTCATACAACATTCACAATGATTGAGATGACCCATGAATTTGTGCATCGTTGCTGCCACACACACCATGAGCAAAACCGTTTTTAATGCTTGAATTTGATTAAAATGAGAGCATTTGGAAGTCGAGCCTTTCTTCACAAACGGCTCATTATGACTTGAAACGTTAAAACAACATTGTGCACCGGACAAGAAGCAGCGCCACAACGGACTGCCACTCCATAACACCAGAAGAGCCGCACACTGGTGGGGGAGCAGAGTGAGACCCTCAGCCTATGTAGGGCCATATGAAATCCCAAATTCTGTTTTTTCCGTTTTTATTTTTCTGGATTGTGTGTTTTCCGTTTTTTACTGTACAATAGTAAGTAATATATTTACCCACATGAAAAATACTTCAGTAAACTAAACTGTAGTATTCATTTATTAAAAAACCTAGAATGGATACTTTGAACAATACCATAAGGAAAACATCTGTAATAGGGTATAATGTACTTAACTATGCTAATAAATCTTCCTAGTACATTTTTATTTTTTAGTTTATTTTCAGGTCTGCTTAATTTAATTACTATTTTTTAAATAAAGTAATATTTTAAAAAAGTGCTCTTTTTATATTTATAATTTTAATAGCACATTCACTTCAATTTACTAAAGTAAGTAATTGTTAAACTTCAGGTTCCTTTTCAACACTAAGTTTCTTTCTGTGTGTTGGATCACCCTTAAAATCACATCATAAATAGGTTGGATGTTGTGAGAGAATTGTCGGGAAAGGTCTGCCCATCAAATTCTCAAATGGTTTTATCTCTTATCAAACCGTTTCTGCCCAATGTTTCACGTCTCCCTGTGTGGGTTGACTTTGCAAATTTTTCAAATCTATGTCAGGAACGCATGATACATGTGCAAACATCATTGTTTCTACGTCCCTACTCTGCGCTCTCTGATATGGGGAAACCTCTGCATGTTCCGCGGCCCATTTGCCCATTTCATCAGCATTTCTGTTGCCAACAGCGTCTGGTTCATCTCCTGACGCATGTGCCTTGACCTTCACTACAGCTAGTTCAGATGGCAACATTACAGCTTGTAATAGATCTCCCACCAACTCTGCATGTGATATTGGTTTGCCCTCAGATGTCTGAAAATTTCGTCTAGCCCAAGTCTGGGCGAAGTCTTGAATGACCCCGAACACATATTTGCTATCCGTATAGACGGTGGCTCTTTTGCCTTTTGTTAACTCACATGCTCTTGTTAATGCAATTATTTCTGCAGCCTATGCTGAGTTATGGTTCACGCGATATGCCTCCACCCTCTCACCCTCCTGTGTCACAATGGCATATCCACACAGATACACTCCATCAGACGGTCTTGAACATGAGCCATCAATATATAAGTGCTCCCCCCATCCAGGGGCGTATCTTTCAGATCAACCCTGGCCGAAGTGGACCACTCAATATCATTCATGCAATCATGAGGTACAGTTTCAGTTATCAATGTGGATAAGCCATACAGCGACTGAATTGCTCTGGCTAGAAACCGAAGTGGGCTTAATGGTTAAATGTTCTGTGGCTAGCAGCGTTGCTTCATAGCCAGACCTCCTTTGGGCCGTCATGTGCTGTCATGTCTTCAAATTGTGCAAAATAACACCCACCTGGTGAGTGGTGTATAAAATCAAAGGATGTGATAAAACAATTTTCTCAGCCATTCTTACCATCTCCGCAGCCACAGCACGAAGGCATGCAGGCATACCATGGACTATCGGGTCTAATTGTTTGGACAAATAAGAAACAGGGCATAGTTTGCCACCATGCTCTTGGGTCAAAACGCCCATTGCAACACCCATAGCCTCCCCCGCATACAAGTGAAACGGCCTTGAATAGTCTTCAATAAATAAAATGTTCTTCTGCTTCAGAAGTCCAGTTCAATGAGTCCCTCGGACCCATGCCATGTTGAATGAGACATCGTAGGCCTTTGTCATGATATGCACAGTCAGGTATCCATGCACGGCAATAGTTCACCAACCCCAAAAAACTTTGTAGCTGTATCACAGTTGCTGGAGTACGCATAGTCTTTATCAGCTGCACCCTCTCAGCTGAAATGGCCTTCATGCCCGGTGAAATGATGTGGCCCAGGTAATGAACTTTGGGTTGCACCCACTGCAGTTTGTCATTCGATGCTTTAAATCCAGCGGTCGCAAGCACATTGCAGACAACAATTGAAGCCTGCAAACAGTCAGCCTCAGTTTCAGCGGAGATTAAAATGTCATCAGTATACTGTAGGACACATACCGTGGACAGCAGGTCAGTTATTGTGTCCAATACACGTTTCACTGCAGCGGAGAAGACGGCTGGGCTGTCAACAAAACCCTGAGCAAGGCATGTCCAGGTCAGCTGCGTACCTTTAAATGTAAATGCAAACAACGGCTGAGTATCTGCATGGACGGGGATAGAGAAGAAAGCTGCACACAAATCCACCACCGTGAAGTGGGTGTGATTGTGTGGTATTGAATTTAGAATAGTTGGAACATCAGGCACAATCGCCCTCAAGTCTTGTGTCAAACGCCAACTTGTTCCATCAGCTTTCCTGATGGGATTGATTGGTGTATTGTAAGGTGAGTGAGTGGGGACAATAACCCCTTGTTTCAAAAAATTATCAATTACCGGTTGAATACCCTCAACCTTTTCAGGTGACAATGGGTATTGTTTCATGTACACAGGCTTCTGTGTGATCAATTTCGCCTTGTAAGGGGGTATACCATCAAGGCCTGATTCATCTTTATACTGTGACCACAACGCCGGGTTTACCTCAGCAATGTTGTGTTTAAATTGTTGTGGTTCGTCATTACACATGAAGAGTGGCATTAATTCCACAGTTGCCTTTGAGACATCGGAAAGCAAAGAAAAATGAACAGAGCTGTCTGAAAATACAATCTCAATGCCAAGTTTATGCATGAGATCTCCGCCCAAAAGATTCAATGGTGAATTTGGAGTAATTACAAATTTGTGAAAGAAAGGCAGATGATTAAGTGCCCTTACTTCAATGGCAGGTGTCATGTGACAAATCACTTCAGTCCCTGAAACTCCAACAGAGCGCATAATGCGATTTGTGATCGGCCCTTCATAAAATTTAGCAGAAATAGATGAACCAGTGTCGATTAAAAATGAGTAATCTACCCCATTTTCTTCTAAATTTACAATGGGTAGTTCATCTGTGCGATGGCTAAAAGAAAAACAAATCATTGACTGTGCATCTGGACTGACATCGCTCTGTGGGCACCCCTAAGCATGTTTTGAATTATTTTGTTCACCCCTCTTGTTCACCCAAGACACCTGATATTGAACCACTGCCATATAGTGGTGCTTGAGTTTGGTTGATCTGTGGTGCTCGAGGCAGACGTCCGATATCATGTTCCTGTTTCAATCTACACTCTCTCTCCCAGTGGCCTGATTTGCCACAGTAACGACATACCCCATACCTTTTAAGACCTCCCCGAGGTGGGCCCCGATTATATTGAGGTCCGCCCCTTTGGTTCCCTCTGGTACGCACCGACACTGCAGCCATTTGCTGTTGAGAAGCTGCCAGCATAACTTCCTGTTTCGGCTTAAACAGAAAAGAAGTGAAACCACCAGATGCATCTAACTCACGAATGCGTTTGCAAAAATCTTCAACAGTTTGTTGCATTAAATTTGCAGTCGTTACACGAACCAAACGTGCCAAATCAGGATTCATATTATTTAAGCACGTATTTATAAACAGTGAGGACATTTCACCGCTTACTGGAATACGAGCATATTCTTCCCACACACGTTTAAAACGAGAAACAAAAGCAGAAGTGGATTCGCCCTTATTTTGCTTGGCATGGGTCAGATCTCTACAGACATGAGCACGGACATCTAGAAAAATGCTTAACCTGCTTCGAAGGTTTTTACATATAGTATCAATGTTTGTCATTGTTGCTGGTTGTATTCTGCCGGTTGCATGTTGCATTGTATTCTAGGACCCTCTTGGACCCAAGCCATTGATGGCTGAGCTGCAGCGTGTAAAGTTTCTTTGTTTAACTCGGGAGGGGGAGGGGGTTGTGCACAAGTGAAAAAAAGAAAGCGACGAGGGATACAAATTTGAGCATGTGCTTGGACAGAAATTACTGCTCTATCATAAGGTGGAGGTGTCTTTACGGTTGACGGCGCATCGATCGATATTTTGTTCGCTCTATCAGGACCTTGGTTCCATTTTTTTTTTCTTTTTTTTCCAAATTTCATATGATTCGCACATGTTTTTATAATCCCATTGGGGATCACACCCCATCCAGCCTTAACCATGGATTTCATTAACTCCATATCATCTTTCTTAAAAGAACCGAATCTGGGATATTCGTCAATTTGCGATCCGGCGCTTTCAGACCATCCAGCCAAATTATCAAGAAATGTTTGTGTCCAATAACCCTTGTTATTTCTGAACATAAAATCTACCGGCGTTTCAGCTGGTAGTGGTCTAGATATTTCTTGTCCCATACTCAACGAATGAACAAAGGCCCCAGGGCTTGACGCCGGCTGGAAGGCCGGCTGGACAGGGCTTGACGCTGGCTGGAAGGCCGGCTGGACAGGGCTTGACGCCGGCTGCTGTACCGGCTGGGGCGCCGGACTGGACACCGGACTGGACATCGGACTTGACATCGGACTGGACGCCGAACTGGATGCCGGACTGGATGCCGGACTGGACGCCGGCTGCACCGGACTGGACGCCGGCTGCACCGGACTGGACGCCGGCTGCACCGGACTGGATGCCGGCTGCACCGGACTGAACGCCGGCTGCACCGGACTGGACGCCGGCTGGATCACCGGCCTGGACGCATGACTGGACAAAAGACTGGACACAAGACTGGACACAAGACTGGACACAAGACTGGACACCAGACTGGACTCCGGACTGGACGCCGGCTGCATCACCGGACTGGATGCCGGCCGCACCGGACTGGATGCCGGCTGCATCGGACTGGACGCCGGCCGCACCGGACTGGACGCCGGCCGCACCGGACTGGATACCGGCCGCACCGGACTGGATGCCGGCCGCACCGGACTGGATGCCGGCCGCACCGGACTGGATGCCGGCTGCACCGGCGTGGACGCTCCTCCGCTGCGCCTCTCCCTCCTTCTCCACACCACCGGATCCATAGCCGACCTTGGCGAATCCGTGGGGACCGGAGGGAGTTCCGCAGCGGAGGAATCAGCCGACGTCACCCCCGGATCCCGTCCCCCCCGCTCGCTACCGGCGCCACCAGAGTGAACGGGGACCGTGGAGCTCAAGCCGGAGGGTACCAAGTCCCCCCGGGCAGCGGCAGTCAGGTCGAGACCCTCCGGAGTGATCAACCGCGAGGTGGAAGTCCCACGTGGAACCCCACCCCCGGGATCGTCCCGGTTGGCCACGAACCTGACCATTGCTGCGAACCCTAGGGGACCCAGCAGCCTCTTCTCAGGCGGGATGAGGCGCTGAGTGAGGCAGCAGTTGAAGATCGTCTTTTAATAATAAACAACAGAACAGAAAACAAAAACCCACAATGGGGAAAACAGGACACGATCACTATAACAATAACTCAACAAAAACAAACACTTCCCTTGAAGGGGTAAAATAAACAATAAACACTAACCACGACACAACGTCCAAAACAAGGAAAGGTAGTCCACAGCTGCTACTAGGCAAACTAAGAGGAGCACGACACGGGGATACACATACATACACAACTTAGTACACGCAATACACGACCACAAGACAAAGAAACAAGAGGGTATTTAAAGGAAAGACAAACGAGGGATAACGACATGGGGCAGGTGTGGTTAATCAAACACTCAGGGAAAGATCACAAGGAAACGAGAGGAGCGGGGCCAATGACAAGACATGAGAAAACACATGAGATGTCAAAAAACAAACATCTCATGGTCTTATCACATAAAACCTAAGGCTTTGCCATGGCTCTGCTACAGGACCAAGAAAACCATGACTAAGGAAGCAGAGCTCACTGAACACGACAGATCGGTTCATCGACAGGTAGATGCAGTAGAGTCTACTAGCTGTTGTTGTTGTTACACTTTCTTTGCTTTTACAAAATGTTATGAAAAGTGTTGTGTTCTGCAGACATCTCTGAATAAAAACAGGTAATATAGAGTTTATTTCTAATATTTCCCGTTCTGTGACCATAAACGGTTCTTGTAAATAATATGCAAACACTGTTAAATCCATCCATGTAAATAAAAAATGAAAACATTCTGCCAACTAATAAACAAAGTTAAAACAACCGAACTACGGGACGCGTGAAGGGACAAACTGCTCGTGCTTTTTCAAACGGCGTTTAGATAGTTATTTCATGTCTGACGTTGAGATCTCTGGCAAAATGTAAATGCTAAATTAAGATGATACCTTGCAGATATACCATTCATGGATTCATGGCCTGTGAGCTGCATTAAACTGTCTCTTAGATTTACATTTAAGAATTTGACATTAAAATGGTGTTATGTTAGTCTTAAAGTAATTAAAACGATTTATAACAGAGGGGTGCCCTATTTGCCCTGCACAACCTCAGTTAACTAGACCTTACAAAACTATGGACTCATCTCATTATTATGAAACTATTTAAGCCATAATAAGACGTTTCATCTCATTATATGAATACAATTTTAATGTGCATTTCAAACTCATAGATCTGTCATATGCTTTACTGATGGAATTGCAATAGAATACATTTAAGTATGTTTGAAACTTCCTACACGCTATAAATGCACCACTTGTGGCTCCCACTGTCAAAACAAGCATTATAAACGTGTAAACCAATGAACACGTGTCATTGTTGGTCATTGGAGAAAAAAACATTTACTAATGCTAACAAACACATGATTTTAAATAGTACGGGGGCCCCGAAAACAACTCAAGCCCAGGGGCCCCCATCCTCCTAAATCCGGCCCTGGCAGCCATGACACCAGACTTTTATTTTGACAGGACACCGCAAAGGTTGTTTGGGAGTAGCTTCAATGCAAGTATTTGAGGATCAGGACTGCACAACAGCAACGTACAGTAGGTGGCGTTATGCACAAAGGGTGTAATTCGCCAAAAAACCCAGGAAGAAGAAGAAGCTTCAATGCAGTTGAAAACTTCACACGAGCATCACGCATGTAGTACATGCAGTCTAATCACTTTTAATTCAGAACCAGCAGATTATTTACACCGCATCAGAATAAATCTAACGTCATTCATTGCACAATTTGCATTTTGTTAGCTGTTCAGCGCTACTTTCTGGTTAAGAAGTAATACATTTGCCAGATTCTGTGCCCATTCCGTGTTACACAGCAAATTCCGTTTTTTTTCCGATTCCGCGATTCTGTCTGCGTTTTCCACTCAAATCATAGGAAATCATATGGCCCTACCTATGTGCCGGGGCCACGCCCCAGACGGTCCTGACTCAACTTAACCCTTGAGTACACCTCACATCACATAACTCCTTACTGCTTAAAATTCTCGTTTCTGTTCAACAGGTCTTGTTTGTAATCCAGGTAGTTTAGCAGGTAATCAATTCATTTAAATGTTCTCATAGAAATGTAGACTGATGTAAAATTGTGAATCTTGATGCTTTTATTGTTAATTGTTTTAAGTTTAATGTTTTTAATAATCACTCATATAGACGCTCAGTCTTTCAAGAGCTTCCACTGGAAATATAATGAATGTATTTCATTTTTGTATATTTACATTATTATTTAATTTACAATATTGATGTTTTGGAACTGATTATTTTAGTGAATATTTATACAAGTTATGATTTTGTGCTTTTGATGTGTGAACAATGAATACATCAGGACACCGTTGATCACTTCAAAACACCTGTGACACAATTCACACAATACACTCACATTAGCTCATCAAACATGAATATGATGAAACAGACAATTGCATCATATTCATCTTTTAATGTCTACAAATTTCATGGCTGTACATATCTACAGACTGACTGATCATCTGTCTTTGAATATATATTTCTAGAGAATTTAGCATTGAAAGGAACAACTACACAGTCCTCCACATATTCCACCTGGGCAGCTCAGAATGCCATAGATGGTGTCAGATACGGACCAGATGCTTCTACACACTGCACTTCTACATCATCTGAGAGTAACCCATGGTGGAGGTTGGATCTCTTGGATGTTTATAACATTAGTACAGTGATCATCACTGCTCATAAAAGCCATTTGAATGCAGCCAGTGGAGCAGAGATTCGTGTCGGAAACTCACTGGACAACAATGGAAACAACAATCTCGTGTAAAGTTATTTGTGAAATTAGTTGATTGATTGATTGATTGATTGGTTGAAACACCTCTATAGAGATTCATTGATTCTCTCTCTCTCTAGATGTGCTGTAACACCTGATCCTCTGTCTGGTAATACTGAAACTTACTCATGTCATGGGATGGAGGGACGTTATGTGAATGTGATCCTGTCTGGAGATAAAAATAATCTTACTCTGTGTGAAGTTGAGGTCTATGGAACAGGTAATTACTAACACAAACAGTAATTCTATAGCGTTCCATAAATAGAACAGGAATGATTTTTAGAACTATTAAAATGTATGGATCATTCAATATTTATGATCAATAATTTGAGTCATCGATCAAAAATTCCCATGTGTTGTTGTCCGTTAACATATGAGGTTAGGTTAGGTTACTTTATTTATACCCGTTGGTAAATTTGTTTTGCAGTAGACAAAGAGACATTGACAACCATCTTGACATACAGATAGACAGACAAAATTCAACAACATGAACAACAACAATACAATCACATGCTACCTAAAAACAAGCTCCATACCTAAATTCCTCAATCCTACAGTTTATTTAAAACATTTAAGGCAGCGAAAACAAGGCTATTCTTACTCCGTGGGATTAAAAACCTCCGTCCAGAGGGAAGGAGCTGGAACTCACTGTGCAAGGGATTAGAGTCGGTTTTTAAAATAGAAGTAGCTATACGCTGTAATTGTTTGGTATACAGGGATGCTAGATCCACCTGTGACTCACCAACCACTCGACTAGACCATTTGACTAAGTGGACAGTGGCGTAACATAGCAATGACATGCCCCAGTGCAGGCTATTATGACGGGCCCCATAAATCGGCTACACGGTTATGAATTACAAACAAACAGTGCGCGTGTCTAGAAGGGAAGCGAATTTGTCCGTCTAGTTAACCAAAACCAGCTCATGACCAGCTTCGGACCAGCACATGACCAGCTTAAACCAGCTACCATGCGTCAACGTTTTTGGTTTTCTTCCCATTTTTAAATCTAGACTCTTGGTTAATGCAACATTGATTAATATTAAGATTAAATTCATACAAAACTAAATTAACTTTAAAGAAAGGCTTTCTACAAAACAAAACTTAATGAAGTGATCAAAATCATGTCTGATCCACTCCATGTCTCCGGACATATTGCACATTTTATGAGCCTATCTTAGTCATGCTGTTCACTTTTCTTAATCAAATATAAAATTAATATTATTCCCTAATATTTAAACATAAATATGAAACTAAATAGGCTACGTTTTCTTTAACCCTCTGGCTGACAGTGACAAACACACCAGTGCCTTCTGATGGTTTTTTCCTCATGACAGTGGAAAGAACGTAAAGAACTTCCTCATTGTTTGCCATAAAAATTAGTGCAAGACATCATTATAAACTATAAATGGTCTACTTCTATTTGTCTACACAATAAAAAACAAAACCTTTTGCTTTTGCGAAATAAAAAATATACAGGGTGGTGGATTAGAGGTTTGATTAGAACCCTAAAACTTAAAAATGCTCTGCAAAAGTTCTTGCCTGGAAGCTTATGTAAATGGCACAGATTTACAGAAAAACAGTCATTTGGCAAATAAATAATTTTACAGACTTATTTCAAATGTTTCATTATGTAAGCTTTAAGTTACATCTCAAATGACAATGATTCAATTTATAAAGACATTAATTAGCCAGTCTGCAAACTTATTCTCGCAAATGGCCTGGGTATGCGGAGCAATGGCAGTTTATACAGTAAAAAAAATCCAACTTAAAACCGTTCTCCTAACAAAATCAATGAAGTATCTTGAACAAAGATTTTTTTTGTAGAACGAGCCAATTTATTATTTTGTGTACACAGAACAACATTAGACTAACATTGTTGCTGACAAAGATTATTTTGTTTACTGGACTAGGTTTTGGTGGCAAAATGTGGGATAAGTGTTGAGGGATAAGTGCATGATGCAATCCTGCTATCGCTGAACGTGGCTTTAATACAAGAGCGTGAGCAGTTACTTGACCAGTGTTCTGGTCTGTTCTGATTAAAGTGTTTATATAATGCAACAAAATAAGAGAGAGTTAAATGAAAACTTAATCTTCTGAGTTGGGTGGACTTAAAGTCATAGTTAAGAAAACTTAGAAAACTGCTTGTTGCCTAATTAAGTTGGATCAACTATTTTCTCTTTTTGTAGTAAATTTAGTGCGAAATTAGTATTAAGATTTTTTTGTTGTCCAGGCTTAACATTTTTTACAGTGTAGGGACGGAACGCCACTGCTGTTTTACAATATTTACTAGAGTAAACTGTAGCAAACATCTATTATAGTAATACAAACTGTAGTGTTTTACTGTAGTAAGGTTTAAAAACCCTGACAAAGATTACTGTGGTTTTATTATAGTAAACGTGTAGTAGGCCAAACCATCTTTTAATTGTATAATCACAGTTTTACTTCAAATACCACAGTTAGAGCACTGCAGCAGAATCAATGTTCATTTTTGGTTTAACTATGTAGTAGCCGGTGCTTTTTGCTTTTATTTAAAGTAAAATGCCTAATTTATGTAATTGAACACAATAGTAAATACTGTAGTACAGTGGTGTGCGGTGTGCTGATTAGAGCTGAACGATACTTTAAAAAATTCAATGCAATTACTTTCTGAATAATTCAATATACGTTATGAAATATGATAATGCTTTTAGTGTAAAAGACTGAAGGGTTAAATTAATGATGGCCTACATTATTATGAAGGTTATGGGGTAAAATGCTGTATATATTAAATATAGACAAATTTTGGTTGTATTTGTTAACAATGTGTTAATGCATTAGCTAACATGAACTAACAATGAACAATATTTTACAGCATTTATTCCTTCTAATTCATGTTAATTTCAGCATTTACTAATACATGTTTGAAATCCAAAGTTGTATCTGTTAACATTATGCATCATAAACTAACATGAATAGCTGTATTGACATTTTATAACATTAACAAGGATTAATAAATGCTAAAACTATACTGTTAATAAAAAACCTTATTGTAAAGTATTACCCAAATAACTATAAAGAAAAATATAAATGAATGCATATATGACAGAGAAAGATCTAATTATAAATGTGACAGGGTGCTGTAAGGATTTAATTAGCTCCGTTTCTTCACTTTCTAGATGTGCACTTGTACGTCTTTGCGGATTTGTTGTTGAAGCCTATACTATAGAAGGGTTCAAAGCAACAACATAAAGAAACGTTACTGCGCATGCGCTCATTCGTGGACTGCCGTTAACTTCCTGTACACACTCACAAACAATAGAGTGCCTTTAGATTAATTCTGATAACAAGCAAAAGAAACCGAGAAGTACCCTTACTTGGCTAAACTTGTCTCGCCAATATTTTGAATTTAGACTGCGATATCAAGCTAACCAGACCGAAAAACACAAAAAACAAAAAACAAAAAAACACAGACTGGAAGTTATCTTCCGTCAAGGCAGTACGTCCGATGAAACTGTCTATAGTGCAGTTGTTATTAGCATGTCAAATGAATGCTGAATAGGCTGTCTATGACATGAATGGCACAATGCATGTGACAAAAGAGAATGGAACCGATTTTAAACAAGGCATTTGTATGCATCATTAAAATGGCTGTTCAGGTACAGTGTAGACACGATGCAACAGCTTAATAACATTTAACAGCTTTACGCATTGAGGAGAAATGTGTAAGATATGCCGTTACGTTAAATGCAGCTTTAGTTTGTGCACACACCAGTAGAAGCGAGCTAGTTAATCGATCGCAGATGCTGTAATCATCCACGATAACGAAAGACAAACAAAAGAAAAATAAGAAATGCAAAAGTGGTAAGGGAAATTTAGCGGCCTGCTCTATGTGGGAAGCACTGCTGTCATTAAAAAATATATAAATACAAACAGCGTGACTTACTTTAGCTCTGCTCCCTGGCTTGATCGCTGGCTCCTCCAAATTATCTTATTTACAAATCCTTTGCTAAGTTTTACAAAGGACACGGAATAATAATTCAAATACACCTTCATTTATAGAACAGGAACAGAAAATAAAAAATGGACTGGATAAAAAGTTGGCTTGCAAGTGCACATGCCCAGCGCAAACTGTCGGTGAGTTCCAAACGGGATATTTTGCCCTTCGAAGGGCACTTTGGGAAGGGAGCACCATACAAAACATTCAATTCAATTCAATTTTATTTATATAGCGCTTTTCACAATGTGCATTGTTCCAAAGCAGCTTTACAGGAGCAAATAAGAAAAACACAGAAAGGTAAAACACAGCACAGTGCATGGTGTTTATAGACCAAGCAAGATCATTATAATAAATAATATCTAATAAATAAATGAATAAATAAATAAATAAATGCAGTCTCCCGGTGAGCAAGCCAACACTGCACTGCTCTGCTGTGCAGAGCAGTGCATCAATCCAGATCATCAATCCAGATAAAGCGAAAATTGTCAAGAAATGCAAGGACAGAGGACCCAGACAGCAGGTGAGGGGTTAACAAAAACTCCTTAATTACAAAAACCAAAACAAAAAACCCACGATGGGGAGAAAGACCAACTGGAAACAAGGAATCAAAACAAAATCTACCTACGGGGGGGGGGGGCTGGTGGGGTTGGTTGGGGTGGGGGTGAAATAAACAAAGTCCAAGAATTATAAGTCCACATAACGACAGGGCACAGTGAACAGCAACAAGGTAATCCAATTTACGAAGACACGAATAAGGGTAAGGCAAGTCAAGGCATGAAAACGACAATGATCCGCACAGGACGATAAACAAGAGGGGAACTAAATAGGGACGCTAACAAGGATCATAATACAGGGCAGGTGACGGGCAAGTGGCAGAAATTAACACTAAAGGGAAACTAACGGGGAGATACACTAACGTGACAAGACCGACAGACATGAGGACAAACACAATAAACATATCACAGCACAAACTAGGGGGAACACGGAGGAAACAAGCATGGGGTTGGGATGAGCCAGTAAAAATAACATTAAAGGGAGGGGGAGGGGGAATGGGAGGCCAAAACCTGGGGACATTAGGCATGTGTGGGACGGGGGGCTGGACTTGACTGGACGCCGGCTGGAATGCCGGCTGGACCGGACTGTACGCCGGCTCGAATGGACTGGAGGCCGGCTGCTGGACTGGATTGGACACCAGCTTATGGACCGGAGTGGATGCCTGCGGCGGCAGACCCGGACTGGATGCCTGCGGCTGGACACGGGCTCCCCTCCTCCGCTTCCTCCTAGACCGGACCACGGGCTTCGCGGGTGGTTGAAGGGATGCCGTGGGAAGAGTTGCTGAGTCCGAGCCGAAGGCGTCCGACACGGAGTCCCACGAGTCCCTTCTCCCCCGCTTGCCCCGGATACCGATAGAGGGAGGAGGAGCAGCGGAGTCTGTGGAAGTTGGTGCGGAGGTGCCCAAGGAGGCAACCGCCAGGACGCGATCCTCCGGGATGGGTGCCAGCGCCGCGGAGGGACCCGCCATGGTAGGACCCCTGGATCTGGTCCACAAAGCCCAGGGGTCTAAGCATTCGCATCTCAGCAGGCTTGAGGGGTTCATCGAGGCAACTGTTGAACATTACTTTGAGCTCGGCCTTGTTGAACCCCGAGTTGCCCGCTGCGGTCAGGAAGTCCATGGCAAAGTCCCTCACCTCAGCCCCCTTCTGCCGTAGGCCGGAAAAAAAGTGAGCTTGGCGGCATCTTAGTGCTGACATCGGCTCGGCCGTGGCTGTCTGCGGGGTCCTCTTTAGGCGGATCATTCTGTCAAGAAATGCAAGGACAGAGGACCCAGACGCAGACAGCAGGTGAGGGGTTAACAAAAACTACTTTATTACAAAAACAAAAACAAAAAACCCACGATGGGGAGAAAGACCAAATAGAAACAAGGAATCAAAATAAAATCTACGAAGACACTAAGGAGGGACAACCAGGGGATTCCAGTTCCCCTCTGGCAAAAGCTGCTGCCTCTGCACAAGCTCCACAGTGCTAGCACAACAAGGCTAAATAAAATAAATAAACTTAATAATAAAATAAATTATAGTTTAAGATTATCATTAATAATCTAACAGCATTTCAAATTTTGTGGTGAAGACGTGTCAGTTGACCGCGTCCTTCTTTATCCAGCTCTATCATCCCAGCTCTTGTGAAGGTCTCCGCTCTACCATCAGGTCAGGCCATGAACTGCATCCTGCTCGCTGTGGTAACCTTGGAACAATGAGACAAGACTGGCTGAGAGTAGAGTACTGTTCTGCACTCTTTGTTGCAACAAGTACATCAGTTGTGTTTTTGGTTCCGCTTGATCTAACTAATGCAGCCTAAACCCTCAGAGGATTTATATTATGGAAGTGTAGTGTATGCAAGATTAAAAAGATGCGTCTTTAGTCTAGATTTAAACTGACAGAGTGTGTCTGCCTCCCGGACAGTGCAGGGAAGACTATTCCAAAGTTTAGGTGCTAGATAGGAAAAGGATCTACCACCTGCACTTGATTTTGAAATTCTATGTATTACCAACTGACAGGACGCCTGAGAGCGTAATGCACGTGAAGGACTGTAATACAAAAGGAGTTCATTCAAGTACTGAGGAGCTAAACCATGTAAGGCTTTATAGGTAATAAGCAAGATTTTAAAGTTAACGCGATGCTTTATAGGTAACCAGTGCAAGGTTGACAGAACCGGGCTAATATGTTCATACTTTTTTGTACGTGTAAGAACTCGAGCTGCCTTGTTTTGGACCATTTGGAGTTTTTGTAATAAGCCTGCAGGGCAACCACCTTTCAGTGCATTACAGTATTCTAGTCTTGATGTCATTAATTCATTAATTAACTTCTCTTCATCTGACATTGACATTATATGACGTAGTTTAGATATATTCTTAAGATGGAAAAACGCAATTTTACAGGTGTTGGCGACGTGGCTCTCAAATGACAGACTACTATCGAATAGAACGCCAAGATTCTTTGCTGACGACGAGGGTTTTATGGAACATCCGTCAATAGTTAAGCAGTATTCTTGGTTATAGCAGTTTTCGGTCCAATAAGTAACACTTCTGTTTTGTCCGAGTTCAGTAATAAAAAGTTGTTAATCATACAGTTTTTATTATCGCCTTTGCGTTCTATGCCCTGGCCTCTAGTGGACCTGAAGAGCACTCCAGCTGGTGACTGTGACATACTGTAGCTGCCTCCTTAAGGAGCGGCTTCCAGACAGAAGAGTTCAACTCTAAATGTGTTTTTCTGTTCAGCTCATCAAACATGAATATGATGAAACAGACAATATTCACATCTAACATTCTGGACTTTTACCTAATTTTCCCCCTTTACATGTTTACACATTTCTTGTATATACTGTATATCTACAGACTGTCTGATCGTTTGTCTTTGCATACATATTTTCTAGAGAATTTAGCATTGAAAGGAACGGCTACACAGTCATCCACATTATACGACCGGTTACCCGTAAGAGCCATTGATGGTGTAAGACATGGCACAGATACCAATGCATACTGCTCCACCACACAACATCAAAGTGACCCATGGTGGAGGTTGGATCTCTTGGATGAATATGAGATTAAATCAGTGATCATCACTGCTAGATCAGACGGATATTTGGATCAAACCAGTGGAGCAGAGATTCGTATTGGAAACTCACTGGACAACAATGGAAACAACAATCCCATGTAAAGTTATTCATGAAATCACTTTTGATTGATTGATTAAACATCTCCATAGAGACTGATTGATTTTCTCTCTCTCTCTAGATGTGCTGTAACACCTGTTTTTCAACATGGTTACACCATCAGTTTCTCATGTCATGGGATGGTGGGACGTTACGTGAATGTGGTCAAACCTGGACTTGCATTTACTGTCTCTCTGTGTGAAATGGAGGTCTACAAAACAGGTAATGTCTGACACATAATTCTGTACTGTTAGATAGCACTGACAAGTTACATTTCGTAATAGATAAAAGTTATTTCTGTAACTACTGAAATGTATAAATCGTTTAAAATTTAAGCTTTTTAAATTGAGTCATGAATTAAAAACAAAAGTTTGGAGTAACACATCTTTAATAATTCAGACTGATCAACTGTCTTTGAATATTTATTTTCTAGAGAATTTAGCATTTAAAGGAACAACTACACAGTCATCTTTCACCTGGGTATCTCAATATGCCATGGATGGTCAAAAATATGGCACAGATACTGGTTCATACTGCTCTGCTACTTTATATGAGAGTAACCCATGGTGGAGGCTGGATCTCTTGGATTATTATAACATCAGTACAGTGATCATCACTGCTAGATCAGACTGCTGTGTGGATCAAACCAACGGAGCAGAGATTCGTATTGGAAACTCACTGGTCAACAATGGAAACAACAATCCCATGTAAAGTTATTCATGAAATCACTTCAACACTTTTCATTGATTGATTGATTAAACACCTCTATAGAGATTCATTGATTTTCTCTCTCTAGATGTGCTGTGACTTCTGGTCTTCTAGCTGGTCACACCATCAGTTACTCATGTCAGGGGATGGTGGGACACTATGTGAATGTGGTCATGTCTGGACGTACATCTGCTCTCGCTCTGTGCGAAGTGGAGGTCTATGGAAAATGTAATTTCTAAAAATTATAGTGGTAGAATTTAAAATTTCACTGGAAAACCTTTGTGACCGTGTCTGTAAAACCCAGCTAAATTTATTATTTTAAACATAATTCCACACAATGTAAAGATCATTCTGTAAAAATATAATCTTGATATCTTTAATACTGACTGAGTAAACCCGTGTCAAAGATTCAAATCTGAAATTAATGATCACAGAAACTCTTTGCAACTTTTTTTATTGGGCACAAAAAGGAATTCATGACAGAATTTCCTTTCTGGAGTGAACTATCCCTTCAAGTAACCTCTTACACCATGTCTACACCGGGCGCGACTTATTGGTATCCAATGTGGACAAAATGTAAAACTATATTGGATTCTAATGCGTTTCGAATGTCTTTTGTTGTGTCGCATCGCGCCGGCCGCATCCGGTGTACTGAGCGCGTTCCACCATCACGCCGAATCGAATCGGTCTAAGCACAGTCTGAAAAGGTTACAGTTATGTTTCCACGTGAGCCTGGTTCGACCCGATTACAAACTGTTCTCAGTTCGGAATTGTCAGCACGGATCGTGTTAATGAATGCGCGCAGAGCCGTTATAGCTCAGACTCTTGTGTTTGCCAAGACGCGTTTGTGTTTACATTCTAAAAATTTCTGTTATCAGCCCTGCGGTGGAAATGAAACCATTTACGTACCGTCTGGCATGGATCGGCACAGAGTGGAACGATTAAGCAACAAGAACGATTCGGCGCGATGGTGGAAAAGTGCTAATGGTGTTGGGTGTAGTTTGGGGTAAACCTGCAGTTAACGTATACCTTAAGGAGTCTTCGCAGTGCGACGTTATATGGCCAACGTTATAGTGAAACGCAACCTAGGTTTCAAAGTGCAAGTTTTTGTAAGTGATCCTCTAATTATCTCTGTTAAACTTTAAAAACATGGATTTGCAAAAGGGTAACGTCATGCATATTACGTGTTTCTTTAAAAAGAGACATCACCAATTAACTGCCTGGCATGTATAATATGTGACCCTGGATCACAAAACCAGTCTTAAGTAGCACGGGAACATTTTTAGTAAAAGACAAAAATACATTGTGTGGGTCAAAATTATCGATTTTTCTTTTATGCCAAAAATCATTAGGATATTAAGTAAAGATCATGTTCCATGAAGATATTTTGTAAATTTCCTACCTTAAATATATTAAAACTTTATTTTTGTGAGTGGATGGTCTGCCACAGTGCCCCTGATTAACAACTTCAAAGGCAATTCTCTCAATATTTTGATTTTTTTGCTCTCTCAAATTCCAGAGTTTTAAACGGTTGTATCTCAGCCAGATATTGTCCTATTCTAACAATTCATATATCTATAGAAAGTTGATTTATTCAGCTTTCAGATTATGTAAAAATCTCAATTTCGAAAAATTGACCCATAAGACTGGTTTTGTTGTCCAGGGTCACATATAGTGCTGTAGTACTCGAGTCCGGTCTCGGTACTTGTCTTGGACTCGTTGGTATTTGAACTCGGACTTGGTCATTGGTCTCGCAAATGTTCTAGTCGGTCTCGTCCGAGTCCAGCGATATATGTTTTATTTTCTCCTTCAAAACAAAACATTGATAGAGCAATATTCTTGTAATCCGAAAACTAATGATCCGAAAACTGTTGCCAACTCTCGACTCTAGAACGAGAGCTGCGCGTGCTCATAAGTTCTCTTTTCACACAGCAGTTCAGTTCAGTGTGTGCTGTTGTTGTAACTAAATAACTCCGGTATATTGGTTCAAGTCCGCGGGACTGTCATGCACGCCAGAAAGTGAAGAACTGAATTAATTTGTGGATAATATTAAGTGTTCACGGGAGACGCTAAACGGGAACGATTCAGCTGAACTGGTTCCACCGGTTCACTAAAAAGAAAGAACTGGTTCTAATGAATGATTCGTCCGCGGCGCGAACCAGCGTCAATCATTCATCAGGCACGATGTCAGCGAGCAGCGGCATAATACAGATTGGTTTTACAAACCAAAATAAATGTATCGACAGTGCGCTTACACACACGCACAAAAGTGTTCATTGCTGCACAACCTTGCTGTTAGGAGGGCTGATAAAAAAGTTCCTTAAAAAGTAATAAACAGTTACACTTCGGCTTTGTGACTTTAGTGCCATATAGTAAAAATAAAATGACCTTATTTTATCTGCTTTTCGATCATTACAAACAATAATGAAAATGATTATCTTAGAATAGAAGATATGCTGTCTCTTGCGTCACATAAATTATCAATAGTTAAGTATGTGGTCTTGTAGTCATGATTTTTTTCTGTCTCTCTTGACTGTCTCAATTGGACTCGGTCTTGACTTGGACTCGAACCTCTCTGGACTTGGACTTGACTCGGTCTCGACTAGTCCTGGTCTTGGACTTGTCTTGGACTCGACAATGGTTGACTTGACTACAGCCCTAGTATAATAATTATTCAAATGTTTAAGTCGTTTACACAGATCCATGTGAACGGTGATCATTTTAACAACATTGTCATCTAGTGAAACCTCATTGTCAGTCGTGTAAATGCACACTTTGTTACACTAAAGTCTCTTTCTGCTTTAGTTCATTGTTGTCCTCTTGCAATGTTTCCCTCAAATATTAGTGTTTTTACTTGTATATGATGATTGAATTTGTGTTTGTAGTTTTAGGTTTCAGAAGAAAAACCTTTCTGAGGCTGAAATTTTCCTCCAGTGTTGATGTAGCTGCTGAGAGCGAGAAAATCCTCCAACAGGTGAAAAAAGTTTTTTTTTCCATCAGGAGTCTTTAAAGTGCAAAAATAAATGTGATTCTTTAAGGGAAAAGTGATATTTAAGAGTGTTTGAGTGCTTTTCCACCATCGCGCCAAATTTTTCTCATTCCTAGAGGCTGTGTCCACCGAGGCGTTTATGCCTGCGGCCGGCGTGTTTTTACAATTGTTTTCAACTGAAACGCCACGCTTTAAAAAAAAAGCCATCAGTTGACGTCTTTTTCCGCGCTCAGTGCTGGTGCTATGCGTTTTTCCCACGATCAGCGCCGGCGTTTGACCGGACACCCAGAGTTGAAAAATGCTCAACTTTGGGCAGAACGCTGCGCCTGCAGAGGGCGTTTTCAGCCGAGCTCCTGCCGTTTTCAGCCGTGTAAATGCGCCTCGGTGGACACAGCCCCTTAATCTTTCCACTCCATGCCGATCCATGCCAGCCGCAGGGCTGTTAACAGAAATCTTTAGAATGTAAACAAACGCGTCACGCGCTGCCTTGGTAACAAGACACTGAGCTAAGTCTCTGCACGCATGCTATTAGCACGATTCCGAGCCGAAAACAGTTTGTATTCGTGCCGTGTGGAACCAGGCTCGCGTGGAAATTTTACTAACCATTTCAGACCGTGCTTAAAACGGTTCGGCGCGATGGTGGAAAAGCGCTGTGTAAAACGTGTAAATATATAGTATGACATGAGTGAAGATGAGAGAATGAGAAATGACAGTATAAGTGAAATCTTTGATGAATTTTAGCTGCAGTCTGCTCTGGCATCACACATCTCTGATTTTAATCTGTCCTGGACACAACTACCCGAGAGAGAAGAAGAACCGGAGGAGGAGACACGTAAGTATCGTCATTTTTTGACTAAAATAGAGTCTTTATGCCAGTAATGTTGAATTGACTGATCAACAGTCTTTAATGTGAAAGTAAACAGATCTACATAGAGTGATCTAAAATCATCATCATTCAAAATACAAAAATAATAGATTATGTAAGTATTCATCCCATTAATATTTTCTATGAATTATGTTTCATCTACAGGTTCTTGTGATAAAAATCCTTAACCTGAATCATTTAAGCGTTGTTTTAAAGATGTGTTTTGTTTCAAATGTTTTTGGTTGTTATGTCATTATTTAATCTTGTTTAGTTTTAATTGTTTATTATGTCCTTATTTAATCTGACCAGATGACTGTTTAAACATTAACTCTTGATGTGAGAAACTGAATAACACTATTGATTGAAACTGTTTTAGACTTTGCTGTTAAGTCTCAAGTTTATTTACTACCATTTTTTTTTAATTGAAACTAATAAATGATGTTAATTCCCAGCAATATCATTATGGAGAAAACCTTTAGGGAGAGCCCGTGGTGGCTGGTCGATAGAGGACGCAATTGTTTCAACAAGTTCAACAAAGAGCTCAACATTCCACACCAAAATGTTATGCCCTTCCCTTGCTAACTTCCCTCAGTCTCGTTGACTCGGACGTGCGTCATTGCTCAGGTGCCCACAACTGATGGAACTCGTGAATAAGGTTTAAATGGAGCGCACTTAGCCCTTGATCACTTGGTGTTCACTATTGAGCTGAATTATTATATAAACCCCTATTCACTTATGAATTTGTTTAATGCACTATTCTATATACACATAAGTTGTTGTAGAAAATATATATAGTTGTTGGTGAAAAATAAAATTACACATATAGTGACATCACTATCGGGTTGAATTGTGGGATTTAGAGCTGCTTGAAGTGTACATACGATAAAGACTCACTCTCGAGGGAACGAGGGTCTGTCCATATAAACTTTCCTCGTCCACTTCACACACTTCTAAATGGCGGTGGGGATTCCCAGAGAGTTGCTGTCATAAAGGAAGGCGTTTTGGATTTTCCGTTAAAAAGCTACTATTTATCCTGGATTGGATTTGATTTCCTTTTTGTAACTCATATTTTTTTCTGTTGTTGTTTAATTCTATAGATGTGTGATATGATTAGTGGATGAATTGGTTCTTCCCAGCTTTAGCTTCTTTAATGAGAGTTTACACCTGGGCAATTCCAGCGTTATGGACGTGACATAAAAATGCTCAGAGAATGAGTTTGTTACGATTATATTGAACCATCTGTTTATATTTTACTGAACCCTTGTGATAGAGTCTAAACATCAAAAAATGTCAGTCTATGAAAAATATATATATTTAAAAAAGGGAAATAAACATGCGTTATGGATGTGACAAAAAAAGGACGAGGTTTTTGTGAGACGATAAACTTTGTAGGATTTCTATAAAATAAAATGCACAATCCTGAAGCAGTAATACCCAAATGAATGGAGAAGGGATGCCTCTTTATAGAACATAAAATAGTTACTTTATATTCATTTTCATGTGTCCATTTATGAGGAATATGTAGCGTTATGGATGTGACAATCCTGAAAAGGGCACTTACCTGACTATGAAAAATCATGCAGTAAAAATAAACAAATGCTTTATAAATTTTAAGAGAGACCTCACATGGGTATTTGAACCACCAAATGTTCAAATCTGTGCTGTTACCATAGTAAAAACCACTGGTAAAAACTAGTTTTTTTCGTGGCTATAGGTTGACATTTTCGCGGAATTGCCCTCCTGTATTGTATTTGGTACCAGGCACACTCTTGAGTGTCTTTTAAGCATTTTTATGTGATGAAGCCATGGTGTTAATGAAGGCTTTTTAATATTTACACTCTGGAAGAACTGCCTTGGATTTTTTTGAAATACAAAATATATTCTAGTTCATTATACACATAAATCGCCAGCGTTAAAAAAGGTCTAATTAACACTCGCAGACAGTGTATATATAATCCACACTCTCAAAGTTTTTGCTGTGTACTAATATTAAATTATTTAAATGCATCACAATGCTTTAAACATTATCCACATGTTTTGCCTAAACACATACTCTAACACCCACTAGTGTTGAATAGCCTTTATTTCTAACTACACAACAATGGATAAAAACATCCTTAAAATGATGAAATTGACCATTTCCAATCAATGGCATTTTCGTGGTTTGTTATGTCTTTTATTATCTGCATGCTAACATCCCGTATATGAACTCACTAAGAAATAATTCATTAAAATGCTTTGATCCAAGATGATTTTATTCAGATAAACTGAAAATATATGTCTTAAAATACATGTCTTAGATGTTCATCCCATTCGATTTGTTCTGCTGCTTCCCTGTTGTGCTGATAGTAACTTCCGTCTCATGAGTGCGGTCATATTGAGCGTTGCATTCATCCACATTCATCGTAATGGCAGTGGCACATCTTGTTAATATACTGTATATTATCTCTGCAAGCAGAGGACGATTATATGGAAGCCCATTTCCGCCACGTCATAAAAAAATCAGGCTCTAAAGTCATAATTATGAAATACAAAATCGAAATTATGAGATTTAAAATCATAATAATGAGATAAAAGGTCGAAATTATCAGATTGAAATTCATAATTATGAGATAAAAAAATAAAAAATGTGACATAAAAAGTTGAAATTATGATTTAGCATGCGCAGTGCAGGCAAGACACTGCACGCTGGCGACATCCGCTGCTTAATATGGTGTAAATATAAATAACTATTTTTTTTCTTTTGTTTAATTAGGCTGATACAAGCAACCTGATTAATTTGTTTTGAACTGATCCTAAGTCCCATTTTAGAAGCCTCATCAAACAGAAAAAATACTAAATTACTAGAATACTACAAATTGACAGGCCATTTTAGAATTATAGTACTCATCATAACTTTATCTAGGAATTATGGTTAAAAGCATCCAGAATAAATCAAAACTATATGCAGGACTAAAGAATATATGAAGCATATTCAAAGTAGCCACCCTTTCCAAAATCGTACTCTTGGCATGATCGAGCAGCTTGGATCAAAGCATTTTAATGGATTATTTCTTAGTGAGTTCATATACGGGATGTTAGCATGCAGATAATAAAAGACATAACAAACCACGAAAATGCCATTGATTGGAAATGGTCAATTTCACACCAAGGTGGCCCTCAGCAACCAGTACTCCAGTGGTGAGCCCAGAACTTTTCGCAATTTACCGTCCCACACCAGCTCCCCGGGTTAGAGTGCCACCGCCACCTGCCATGAGAGAACAGCGATCAGCAGCGGTCGATGAGTGCTCTGAGTTAACCGAGCAATTCAGGAGAATGGACATTCCTTCCTTCACTCACGAGAGTGTGACACCACAAGAACTTCACAGCAACTCACTGCAATCCAGGTACCCTCCATTCTCTCACCACCTCCCATCTCAGCAGATTGAGGCCCCAGTACACAAGCAGATGCCGCCAGCTCGCCCGGATTATCGACAAGCGTACTACCAGCCTCTACTAGCTCAGGAGAAAACCTACAGAGGGCCTGCTCTAAGTATTCCCTTCCTAACGTCCCCCGATCCTAGAGAATTCTCAAGACTGAGGATAGCTTTAGAGAACATTCTGCCCGAGGATGCTACATAGCATTTTAAATTCCAGATTCTTACTGACCACCTAAGGCTGGAGGAAGCACTTCTTTTGTCGGACTCATACAGTAACTCAAGGCTTCCTTTTACTTACACCTTGAGAGCACTCACCAAAATGTACGGCCAACCCCACCAGTTGGCCTTACAACGCATAGCAGATCTGATGGATGGACCAGGCATCCGTAATGGAGATGTAAAAGCATTCCGTCTTTTTGGGCTTCATGTACGCTCCTTGGTCAGTATGTTGGAACAGTTAGGCCAAAAAGGAATGACTGAGCTGGAGTGTGGGTCACATGTTTCCAGACTTGTAAGCAAATTGCCATATGACCTCCGATCTAGTTTTAAGAGGTACACACACCCTCTTGGCGTTACCATCCCTACATTGCTGGACTTCGCAGAATGGCTTGAATATGAGCTTCAGGTCCAGGGAGACCACACTGAGTACACCCCTCAGCACAAACAAGTGTCGTCAGTGCAGAGAAAGGAAATGAGGAGAGACTCAAAACAAACTCGCAAACCCACTGCCGTTTTCCTGGGAACAGGGAAATCAAAGGCCACTTCAGTAGTACCAGCTGATCAACAGAAACAAGTAGCTGCTAAAAGAGAGCGGGTGAATGCTTACTGTCCATACTGTGACAACAATAGACATTTCTTGAACAACTGTGAGAACTTTAAGCCACTCACCAACGAACAGAAGGTCACTTGGATTAAAAGCTAAAACAGATGCTGGCGCTGTGGACGTGGACATCAGGCAGCCCACTGCACCCTGAAAGCCCTATGTCAAACCTGTAACAGGAAGCACCTAGTAGCACTACATGATGTGAACGATCAAGGCAGAGCAACGGAAGAATCTGTTCCAACCAGCGCGGTTCTATATGTTGATCGTCCCACCTTCGACAATAAGATTCTGCTGAAAGTGACCAAAGTTCTGCTCAGAAATGGTAACAGAGCTTTGGAGGCATATGCTGTCCTGGATGATGGGTCAGAGCGGACCATCATTCTTAGTGAGGCGGTTCAGAAGTTGAAACTAAAAGGACAGCCAGAGGAATTGGCACTACGCACGGTCAGGCAAGAGACGCAGACCATTCACGGGGCGGCCGTGACCTTCGCGGTGTCTTTAATGGATAACCCTCGTAAGATGTACAAGATACGGAGTGCATTCACAGCTAACAGCCTGGGTTTATCAGAGCACACACACCCAGTTCAGGTACTCCAAAAAAGGTACAAGCACCTTGCGGGCCTGCCACTTCAGAACTTTCACAAGGTGAAACCTGTGATCCTTTTTGGCTCGGATTGTCCTCACCTCATAACACCCATCGAACCTGTCCGACTAGGACCACCTGGGGGCCCTGCTGCTGTGAGAACTCGTCTGGGATGGACACTACAAGGTCCAGCACAGGAAATAACCACTAGACTTTCCCCTCAGCAGTGCCTCTTCACCAGTCTGCGACCAATTGACAGTCTGTATGCTGATGTGGAGAAACTATGGAAAATAGACATCCTCCCGTATCAGAGTGAGAAAGTGCTGACAAGGTCACGACAAGACCAGGAGTCCATCCGGCTTCTCCAAGAGAAAACAGTGAAAGTGGAAGTTGATGGAATTCTGCGCTATGCAACCCCTCTACTCTGGGAGAAGGATACGCCACGCCTTCACGCACCTAAAGAAGCTGTACTGCCACAGTTAAGGGGTCTTGAAAATCATCTCGAAAGAAAACCTGAGCAAGCAGCATCATACCAGGAAGAGATAAACAGGCTACAAGAAGCTGGCTACATCACAAAACTCACCCTTGAACATGAGAAAGAATCTGAAGAAACCTGGTACATACCGCATCATATGGTAGAGCATAATGGGAAAAACAGGGTTGTATTTAACTGTTCATTCACATACAAAGGCCACAACTTGAATGAGTTCTTGCTACCTGGTCCAACACTCAGCCCCTCTCTCCTGGCAGTTCTACTACGCTTCAGAGAACATTCCATTGCAGTTAGCAGTGACATTCGCGGTATGTTTCATCAGGTGCGCCTCCTGCCTGAAGACAAACCTTTGCTGCGATTCTTATGGAGAGATTTACAGAAGGATAAACCACCAGAGGTATTCGAATGGCAGGTGCTTCCCTTTGGAACCACATGTAGCCCCTGCTGTGCTACATTCGCGCTACAGAAGCATGTTCAGGAAAACACTGAGTCCATGGACGCACGTGTCTCAGTGGAGAAAGCGTTCTGTTGACAACTGCATTCAAAGTTTCACCTCAAGCGAAATGGCAAGAGACAATGTCAACAGACTCCGCAGCCTCTTAAGCTCTGGAGGCTTCGACCTAAGACAATGGGCGAGCAATGATCCATCTGTCATCAGTCACTTGCCAACCGAGGCCAAGTCTCAAAGCAGCATCCAATGGCTCAGCGAAGGTCATCAAAATGCTCAGGAGTCAACCCTCGGTTTACACTGGCACTGCCTATCAGACACTCTCTCCTATAAACCTCGCTACACAGACCATCCATTACTGACTATGCGGAGCATATATCATGTCCTAGCCAGGCAGTATGACCCCATTGGCTACATTGTGCCATTCACAACACGTGCTAAAGTGATTGTGCAGAGGTTATGGGACAAGAAAAGGGAGTGGGATGACCCTCGATTGTCTGAGGAACTGCTAAGCTCATGGAAAGCCTGGGAGAGTGAGCTAGACCACCTACAGAGCATCAGCTGGTCGAGGTGTTACTGTAGCCAAGAGCTTGATCATTCCACCAGTGTAAGGGAAATACATGTTTTCTGCGATGCATCAGAACAAGCCTACGGTTCAGTAGCATATTTGCGAACCGAAAATCCAGAAGGTAGAGTGGAAGTAGCTTTCATAACTGCCAGATCCTGGGTAGCTCCTAAAAAACAGCAAAGCATTTCTCGCTTGGAGTTATGTGCTGCACTGACCGGTGCACAGCTTGCAAAGGTTTTGAGGACAGAGCTCACCTTACCCATCTATAGCATCACTCTGTGGTCCGACTCCACGACTGTGCTCAACTGGCTACTGTCTCAGTCATGTAGATTCAAGGTGTTTGTGGGCACAAGAGTGGCTGAAATACAGGAGCTCACAGAGACTGATACCTGGAGGTATGTGCCATCACAGGACAACCCGGCCGACGACATCACAAAGGGTAAATTTATCCGTGACATAAGACGCGAAAGCAGATGGCACAATGGGCCGAAATTTCTCAGCCAAACTTCAGATAGATGGCCAGAGATGCCGCCACTAGCAACCACTAACCACGACAACGAGCTGAGAAAGTCAGCCTTTTGTGGTTTATCAGCCTCCTCTCTGCCCACCCCAGACCTACTGCAGTACTCAAACTTTGCAGATCTGCTGAAAGCCTACATTCAGCATGATAATACACCGACAGCAGACGACTACAAAGAGGCCGAGTTGGCAGCCCTCCACCAAGTCCAAACTGACTGCTTTGCAGAGGAACTACTGTCCTTAAGAACCAATAAACCCCTACAAAAACACAGCAGATTGCTTGGTTTAGCACCCAAATTCGACAATCTTTTGCAACTCATGCGAGTTGGTGGCCGCCTTCGTCAGTGCAGTGAGTTAGAGGAAGATGCCATACATCCTATTGTCCTTGAATCAAAGATTATGATCACCAGTTGCATCACCCAGGGCCCGAAAGGGTGTTTGCTGAGCTTCGGAGAAAGTACTGGGTGCTACGGGGACGAGCAGCGGTCAAAAGTCATCAACGACAATGTACAGAGTGTCAACGGTGGCGAGGACAACCACATCCACCCAGAATGGCTAGGTGGGATGTAGGAATGAAAAGAGATGGGGAATCATCTTTAAATGCATGACCTCACGTGCAGCCCACATTGACCTACTTACCAGTATGGACACTGATTCCTTCTTAATGGCTTTACGAAGATTCATTTCCAGACGTGGCAAACCCTTTGAACTCCTGGCAGACCAGGGTAGCAATTTCAAAGGAGGAGAAAGGGAATTAAGGGAATCCTTTATGGCTCTTCATCCTGAGTTACAAGCCAATCTAGCCAACCAACAGATAAGATTTCTCTTTAATCCACCCAGTGCACCCCACTTCGGTGGATGCTGGGAGAGGGAGATCCGTTCGTTAAAAGCTGCACTTCAAGTTACACTCGGCGCCCAGACGGTCAGTGAAGAAGTACTGAGAACAGTCCTTATAGAAATAGAAGGTATTCTCAACTCCAAACCCATCGCCTACACCTCTTCAGACATCGCTGATCCCGACCCAGTAACTCCAAACATCTTGTTGATGGGGCGGCGGGATGCCTCATTACCTCAAGTCATGTACCACGATTCCGATCTCTTGAGCCGTAGGAGATGGAAGCATAGTCAACTCTTAGCTGACCACTTCTGGAGGCACTTTATCCGTTACTACTTACCAAACCTTCAGATTAGGCAGAAATGGAAAACCAAAGGAACTGATCTGCAGATTGGCGATACTGTTATGATCGTGGACCAGCAACTACCACGTGCCTTGTGGCCGGTAGGCAAAGTCGTTCATGTCTTTCCTGGGACTGACAAGAGAATCAGATCCGCAGAGATTCAGGTGAAAGACAAAACGTACATTCGACCTGTTGCCAAAATTGTATGTCTGCCCCCTCTTCTGGAGTAGCCGTAAACCCCTACTCTGGTTTAAGAACCACAATAATGGATCAAATTCACACTGTGAATTTGGGGGCGGCTGTAGAAAGTAGTCCACCTGCAAAATGGACTCTCCCGATCACCCCCTATCCTTCGACCCGAAATGGACTGTACCAAAGTTCGTGCTTCAGTTTCCGGGTAACGGAGCGGGAAAGTGAACGGTAGGACAGAGTTCAGCTGTGCGCTGTAAAGTTTAGAGAAGAATCAGGTGGTTCTAACCTTCAAAGTGTACATTGTCTGTGTATGTGTGCCCGAATTATGTATACCTGTAGATGTTTGGTTGTTTGCATGTATCTGTCGCGTTCGGCGCTATAATATACATATGTTTACATTTAATACCGTTACGTGACTGCGCTATTCCCGGTCAACTGTTATTGAAGGCCATTAACATTCAGGTTATGTGTATATGTGTACATCTATTTCTAAGCACAACCACTCGGTAATAGTATAACAGCGCATAAGCGTTCAGAGTTGTTAGATAAATCAGCGCACGTGCAGCAGCAGCCACGTACACGTGAGCAACACATACATATCAGCGATCAGAGTTGTCGCTTTGTGTTGAGTTAATATAGTACTTAAAGTAGTTCAAAGTCAAACTGCAGTGCAGTTTAATAAGTATTTACTATTTGATTTATGTTGTTGTGATACTTTTCTATATATTCATGTTTGTGTTTTATATTTATTTGTTACAGAATCACACACGGTTTATGCATGATCAATAAACAAGATTTGAAGTAATCACTGGATTGAGACATTGTTGTCCTTACCAGCAACTTGTAGCCATCAGCCTACCCGAACTAGCAATAAACAAAAACAAGTTTTACAATTACAGACTTGATACACCCTGGACACAACATCTTTGAACTGTTGCCCTCTGGCCGGTGCTTCAGAAGGAGTACTAGAGCATCTGGACATATTGCTTTTAATTAATTTGAATATTCACTAATTTTCAATCTATTTTACATACAGTATATTACTTGTGTACAATTGTCTATTTACAGTTGTATTTTATTTATATGTTTATATATTTTCTACTCTGTTTTATTATTATGTGTCTGCTGATGCATTTGGATGTCTGCACTGGAAACTTCAATTACCAAACAAAACAAAATCCCTGTGTGTGCAGGCACACCAGCGATAAATTGCTTTCTTATTTAGACTTATTTTGGCCTACAAATGAATTGTTTAACTTTAATTAACAATTTTTATTTCAGCAGAGACAAGAAACATGGTCATTTCCAACATTTAAACCCATGGATCAGTTTCTTTGTCAGTAATTTCCTAGTCTCTGAAAACTGAAAACAAATAACTAATATATATACGTATATAACCAATCGGAATTGGTTTTTAAAACCACTGAGTTGCATTTACACCATTCTAACCAGCGGATATCACCAGCGAAAAATTGACCCTTATAACTGGTTTTGTGGTCCAGGGTCACAAATGTGGACAGCATAAATCATGATTGGTTTCTGTTGTCTTTTGTCTTGTCGCGCCGCCTGCGTCCGGAGTAAAATTATCCGCGGTTCTCAATCCTGGTCCTCGCGAACCCGCCGCTCTGCATATTTAAGTCTGGTCTTGCGTTGTTCAAAACAAAAATTCAATGACATTAATCTTTTCTGTTCCATATTCTTCATCTCTCTCTTGTTTAACACACCTGATTTAAATTACCAGCTTGTTAGAAGAGAGCTAAATGAATGAACTGTGTTCCGACGGTCCCTACACAGTGGTCACTGCTCTCTACTCCCTGCACACAGGAAATCAGCTGGAGTTTACTTGACACTGTAAAATCAAATCCTTTACTTTACTAGAAAAGTGCTAGTATGTTTACTTAATTTTGGCCAAAATGTTGATGTTACTAGACATTGTTAATTGTTGTAAAAAAATTAAAATATACCGTTGACGTAACTAGGGCTGTCAAAAAGAATTCGAATTTCGAATATTCGTCGAATTTTAAAAAAAGGGCATATTCGAATGCAAAATCCGTGCATTCGAATTTTTGCTGTGTCAAGAGGAGCGCAAGTCATGACGATGACGTAACTGACGCGGCTTCTTTATTGTTAGGTTATCCAGTTCAGCTCGGTGCGGGGTGCATTAATGTGATAAAATGGCGGAAAAAGAGAGCGAGGACTCCGAGTCGGAGAGAATCTTGCTTACGCCAAAACATCTTAAAAGTGCTGTTTGGCGTTTCTTTGGTTTCTGGAGTGTCAAAGGTAATATCATTGACAAAACCAATGTCATTTGTAAGTTGTGTAAGAAACCGCTGCTTTATCACTCCACAACATCTAACTTGAGAACGCACACGCAATCGTGTCATCCCGAGGAGTTTTCTCGAGAGTGTCATGACAGGGGCCAGCATTAAAGCAGTCCAGGGTAACTTCGTTTTACACCACGAATACCACACAGTCTCTACCTTCAGCAAAACAGGAAGAAATCACCTTAAAAAAGTACTGAATTCATCTGCAAAGATATGCGCCCCATAAGTAGCCTATCGTGGATGGCGAAGGCTTTCAAAACTTTGTTCGAGCACTCAACCCACGGTATAATTTCCCTTCTCGGGGTACAGTGAGCAATCGCATCGCGAAGCTTTATGATAGCACTGCCAAGAGCGTGAAAGCCTTACTGAACAATCGATCTGTGGCCTTGACAACGGATGAATGGACTTCTCTACGCACTGACGCATATGTGACAGTCACTGCACATTTTATATCAGATGACTGGGAAATCAAAAACTATGTACTGAAAACAGAAGAGCTGAGAGAAAAGCATACCGCCGAAAATGTGAGTGAATGCATTTTGCAAATTCTTGGTGCTTTTGAAATCAAACTGGAGTCTGTGATATCAGTGACTACTTATAATGCTGGGAATTACGTGAAGGCAGTTGAGAGCCATATGAAAAGAGTGAACATTCCGTGTTTGGCGCACACACTAAATCTAGCTGTATGTAAGGGCAACCCGTTCTCACTCCCGACTCGTCACATATTTACGCTCGGTCAGCGCCCCACAGCGTCACTTTTGAACGCGCAGGGTACTCCTTTGGCGTTGTTTTTCGACGAACAGGGAACTGCGTTGATGTTTTCTAAATGCTCCAGACCGAGATGCGTGCAATTCTTAGCATTTCATAATTATTTATGGTTTTAATATTTTTGTAGCACCTAACCTCACCCTAAACCTAACCCTAACCACTTCTCAGCCATATAAAACACAACACGCTAAGTACAGTCACGGGTATTTATTGCACAAACTGACCAAAAGCATTACAAAATATAACAAACAACTCGTTTCGCAGACCTTTTTGCGCCAAAGCCTTACGATAACTTCACATGAAGATGCCGCGCGTGTCCGTGAATACGTGAAGTCGCTCCCATTCAAAAGATAAACCGGAACAGCTAGATGCAGTCGGTTGCGGGAGCCAATACCGTTTCACGTTCAAAGCCAACGAAATGACGCGATCGGACATGAGACACGGGAAAGCCAATGGCATCGAAGCTGACGTAACTTCCTCTGGCGGCAAATTTAGAACGTCGTTCTTCACTGGAATTGAGATTTACGGAGGACGGTGATCGCTTTCGCATCTGTTCCTCATACAAATCGATCGTTTCGCGTTGGTACCCTTGGAATATCTGTATTTTTTAACGACATTGTGACTGCTTGTATTATGTGTTTTATATTACGATAAATAAACTGTTTTAAACATTCAATAAACATTACTTGCTCAAACTGTCTGAATAGCGTCATGTATATGCAATTATCCTGGCCATTAAACTTAAATTAAAACCCCGAAACATCATCATTGCAAATTATATCTAATATACATTTTTATAATGACGGTGAAATTCGCGTGCCCTTCACGTCGAAAAACGACGCCAAAGGAGTACCCTGCGCGTTCAAAAGTGACGCCGAAGGACGCTGACCGAGCGTAAATATGTGACGAGTCGGGAGTGAGAACGTGTTGGTAAGGGGCTTCGTGGTGTTCGAGCTATTGAAACGGCGATTAGCAAACTGAAGATGACCACTGCCCATTTCAGCAAGTCAGCTGTTGATAGCTACCTGCTTGAGAAGAAACAAAAACTGCTCGAAGTTAAATCGGACAAGCTCATCAATGACTGCCCCACCCGATGGAACAGCACACATGACATGATCAATCGAGCCCTGGAGCAGCAAGCACCTGTAGCCGCTGTAATCTTTGAAAAGAAGATGTCTCATCTGGAGCTGACTACAAGTGAATGGGTTCTGATGGAATTGGTAAGAATCGGTGTTACTTTTGTATCATTGAGATACTATATACTATTATTGTTTATACTGATACTGATTAATAATTAGTTTTTGGTTTCATTTTAATTGTATAGTATTTATTTTTAAATAAAGTTATACTAAATAAAAATTATTTATTTTATTATATATATAGCCTATATATTTTTTTGTATATTTTATTTCGGTTTATTTTTTTATTTGGTTTATTTATTCTTTTTAATTAATCAGATTGTTTATTTACAGGTTAAGAACGTTCTTCAACCTTTCAAGACTGCCACAGAGGCGTTGTCAATAGACAAATACCCGACTGCGTCTGCTGTCCTTCCTTTGCAACACGTTCTTGTAAGGCAGCTCCAACCAAATTCTAATGACAGCTCGGCAGTGAAAGAAATGAAAATGAAAATCGCAGCTGATCTCCAAAGCCGTTACCCTAATGAAAAGCAGGCCTTCATGCTACTTAACACTGCAAGCTATTTAGACCCACGATTCCACCGTCTAAACCATTTGCCAGAGGAACAGAAAACACAAGTACGGGCGAAGATATTGTCCGAGTTAACAACTATAATGGAAGAGTCAAAAAGTGAGCGCGCTGATGTACATCCGGACGCAAAAAAAAGACTGCGCTGTCTGCCATGGGCAACCTGTTCGACGGCGTATACAGTCAGACCCAAAGCAGTGCTGAAGAAGGCATCAAGGCTTTGGAGCATGAGATGGATATGTTTGAACGAGAAGCTACGCTACCCGCTGACGAAAACCCTCTCAATTGGTGGCAAAAATCGTGCGGTATGTACATATTGCGCAGCTGGCAAAGACATACTTGACCATACCTGGCACATCGGTCAGAGCTGAGCGCGTGTTTTCATCAGCTGGAAACATTGTCAACAAAAAACGCTCAGCACTCGCTGCAGATCAAGTTGACCGTCTGGTGTTTTTGACGAACAACATGTAGATGTGTAGTGAGCGGATTGTTTCTGAATGGCAGTTTGCTTTGCTATTTTGTGTTCATGTAGTACAAACATTCTGTTGAAGCGTGTTTTCTCAGGTTACTGATGCATTTACACAGTTTTATGCACTTTTGTTTGAAAAATTATGCACTTTAAAAAGTCAATGTCATTTAATTTCAATAAAAGATGCGGTGCTTGATTTGGTTTATATTTGCTTATTGCGCTCGCTTGCGCCCTCTTGTGAGCATAGCAGACAATACAGTACATTTTTTCTTTTAACATTGTGTTGCCTTTAGAATTCGAATATAATTCGAATTTAGCTAATATTTCAGAAAGAATTTCGAATTTAGCTTTTCAGCCATTTTGACAGCCCTAGACGTAACTAACAAAAATTAAGTACAATTACTTGAAACGTTCAAGACGTTCTTTTGAGCATGCGCAATGAAGCACAACTCCCCTCCCCCACACCTTGCTGAAGCACATGGACTGAGCACTGTGGATTCCGTCACCGTTTTATTAGCATGACTGTTAACATTTACCATATTGATTTAAACAATTTTAAAGGGCAAATACAGATATGAGCAATACAGAAAACAAATGCGTGTAAATAAAACAATGGGGAAATAGAAATCTCTAATGACAGTTTTAATAAAAGGATCTTACATTTATAAAATGAATTGCTATGAAATTCACTTGATATTGTTGAACCATTGACCCATGGCACACTACTGTTGTTCTACACACTTGATCTCGACTATCACACACAACAACACAAATAAAGACTATAATGAGATCCAAGTTCAACAGTGATGTGAAAACCACGTCATTCACATCAGGTCAGTAATGGAGAAGAACAATAATAGAAATGAGAGAATAATATGAAACAGTATTTGCATAAACATTCAGTTGGTATATCCAGATTAAAGGTGTTTCACACAGGAACCTGTAAATAAAACAAAGATTCAGTAAATCAGAAGAAATATTCTTTATATTTTTTTACAGCTTATAGTGGAGACCAGGGGTCTCAAAAGCATCATTAGATAACTATGGTAGCTAACAGTGCCCCTTCAAAATATTTATCAACTTGAAGAGATAGAACTGTATTTAAACTGAATCTAACCTGCGTACAGGGTTCGAATTGAGGGGGGCTGGGGTGGTCCCGGACCCCTCATAAGCCTTAAGGGACCTCTCATAAGGTCTAAAATAGTGAACTTGGGGGGTCCCCTTGGTTTTTCATTAAAACTAGACAACTTAAAACACAAAATAATTTTTTTGTCAAATTATCATGCTAAAACAAAACACTTTGTCCGTTATTTGTACAAATTTCATAAAACTAAAATGTAATTTTTATCTGAAAAATCCATGCATGCTCAAGCGCGACACACAGTGTTCAATGAAGACATGTATAGAGATGCAAGATGCGTGCGGAACCTCTCATATTGAAAGCGTTTATCGTAAAACTTTACAGTTAGCTTAGTATAATTTTGATGTGCAAGTCTTTCTTTATGTCCGATGTTATCTCACATTGTCAAAACAGATGCGACGCGGTACTGAGCCACTAAAGCGACATACAGGTGGTGGAAAAATAGGAAAGGGAGTGAAAATATTTTAAATATTTGCGTAAATAAGTGCGTTCCTTTGCAAAACTTTTGCGTTTCCCCAAGAATATTTTTCTTTACCTCAGAAAACTTTCGCATTCCCCAGAGATTATTTTGCGCTCCCTTCTGCAAACATGAGCTCCGACTTTGACGAGAAGGCTTCTGCTTTTACACAAAGGAATGACATTTGTTTTTCTTATTCTGCATTGGTTCATATGGATTATTTTCAAATACTTGATCTACATTATCAGGAGTTGAATCACGTTTAAAACATTCATACGCTTCTCCATGAGGTGACGCGTCCTCTCCCTCACTGGCTCCAATGTTTTTTTTAATATTCCAAAAAAAGGGAACAGCACCGCATTACAATAATATAAAGAACAAGAATGAAATGACAAGAAAAAAATAAGGAAAATAAGAGGACAGGAAAATCTCAATTAGTAAGAAAATGTTATCATACATTTTGAAAAACGTGTTATTCTTATTGCTTTAAATAAATTTAAGAGATTTTACAATGAGTGAAATCTGAGCAAGAAAGACGCCAAACCTAGGCAAAATCTTGTATGCAAAATCTACAATCTAAAAAAATCTACAATGCAAAATAAAAAAATTAACAGCAAGAAACTGCAAAAAACAAAGAAAATTGTAATCTCTCCCTCATGTGGATCTCTTTTAATGGATTATCAACATGTTAAGGACATTTATGCATGTAATGTGGTCAAATTACTACAATGATCCAAACTATCATGTGATTGATGCTTGAACTGGCAGCTCCGTCTGTTTTTTTTCTTTTGAAGACTGGTTAGGGGACCCCCCAAGAGACACAATTCGAACACTGCCTGCATACATTGTTTGCTCGTAAATGTGTTTTTCAATCAATATTTTCGGGGTTCTACGACTATATTAAGGAATGAAAGATGTGCTAACATTGAGCAACGGCCAATATTTATATAAATCATTTGCCATCACATTAGTGAGAGTATAAACGCTTCAGTTTAAATGTGCTTTTGTGAAAAGCTTGTAAATAGGCCTAAATATACAAAAGATCTACATTCTAGAAAGTAAAACCATTGCAAAAGATTCAACAATAAAATATATTTACAAAATATTACAAAACCAAAAATGTTAGTGTAAAAATTATTGTAAATGCCTGTCAATTGTTTATCCGTGTTTGTTTTATTAACCCAGTCCCCAATGCAGTTAGTTACATTTAATTGGTTTAAGAACTTTGTTTTCCCGAACGTGTTACATACTAAATTAAATTATTTAAGATGGCACTCTACATATTGTCGCTGTCCTTCTGAAACCTTGTACGCAGTGGCGTAACTTTGTTTTGAAAAGTGGTGGGGACAAAGACGACAAAAACCAAAGTGCAATTAAGCGCAAAATGTTTGGTACATGTATGACTTAAATAGCCATTTTCAAATATTTTCATCATTTTATTGAAAATAAATGCCTTTACAATCTGATATATTATATGTGATGGGGGGGGGAAAGTTCAGCAAGCAGCAATCCCGAACCCAGGGCGATATGTAAGGAATAATGTACAGGCAGCCGGTTGTTATCTCAGAAATAACCCCCGACAGTGTGTTCAGGACCCGACGTGAAGCGGTCTCGTGTCACACCGAAGGGGTTTACTTCATGATAACAGCCGGCTGCTTGTACATTATCCCACTTATTACACGGCTACTTTCCACATGAGAAAAAAACTGGACATAAAATGTGAATTTTAAATATTTTATTAGCTCATTTTTACCGAATGCAGACCTTCCGCGAGGAAAAGCCTTTTACTTTCGGTTTTAAAGTAAGAAACGCTGTTCAAACGTCACGAACAGGCAAATTAGTTTAATCATTTGTAAATATAATGTCATATATGTGATTAAAAGACATATTTATAATTCATTTTTGTGTAATATTAAACTGCCCCTCTCAAAATGATTAGCAGCATCCGGGTTACAGGGTGTTATTATTTTTGAGCGGTTGTTATTTAAAAACAACAACCCTTGTAATGTCGTGACTGGCCAATCAGAATCAAGCATTGAAATGAGCCGTGTAATAAGAAGTTAGTTACACACGCTTTACGCTCTAAGCCACTGGAGCAGTCAGATTGCATGTGCCTTTCTTATATTTGGACTATTCCAGTCTGAAACTGGTGGGCGGAGTTAGTATAAATAGCCTCTGCTTACAACGTGGGCTATTTGCACTATAAATAGACACTCCATATTTATTAATTTCTTCCAATAAGTGGAGGGAACAAAATTGACTTTGGAAAAGAGTGGTG
This sequence comes from Triplophysa rosa, assembly GCF_024868665.1. Taxonomy (NCBI): domain Eukaryota; kingdom Metazoa; phylum Chordata; class Actinopteri; order Cypriniformes; family Nemacheilidae; genus Triplophysa; species Triplophysa rosa. The sequence goes on from NC_079890.1 coordinate 39,317,236, forward strand.
GGGACATGTCCCAGCCGCAAATTACACCTATGCTTGTACGTCCAAATTTGCTGTTTTTCAGGAAATGGGAAAAACACTGAAGTCTTTCATTGATCGCACACTAGTTGACAAGCACTTTTTAATACTTTTTATTGATTAAATATTTGCAAAAACCCAGTGACAAAAAGGGTGACTAATGATAATGATTGTCAATCAATATTAGAGTGCCACCTTTAGGCTGAATTACGCTAAGACACTAGACATCCCCAATTTCTGACTTCTGAGAAAAGTTGAAGGTGCCAGCTCAAAAATGGGTATAAAAACGTGAATAAAGATGATTTTGTTGTTTCAGTTTGTTATGTAGCCTATCTAATAAGTGTCAATATACTTTTTAGTTTTTAAGAAGTTTTTGGCAGATTCCTGAAATATTTGTGTTTTCTCTGTTATGACAGGTGGTCTAATAAATTTGTTGACACTAAAAACATTTCTTTAGATGTTAACACAGTTGGTTGTGTTGTACATCATTTTAGCAACTGTTAATTATTACAGTAGAGAAGACTATATAGTTTGAGCTTTTATGCAATATTATGCCTTTCAGGTTTAAAATCTACATATGGCCAACGTCATAGGTCATCATGTGGCAAACCACTATAATATATCGATGACGCGTTGGTGTCTCATAATTAATTATGAGAATGCGTTTTCTTTTCCAATGAGAAGACGTTTCTCTTAATTATTCATGACAACACTTGGCGTGTTTCAGACCCTTCAGACAGAGGCGCTCATATGATTGCAGATGGATAAATCAAGTAAAGCAGAACACACTTAGGAGTAGCAAAAATACGTCATCCGATAATTATATATAAAAGTATAGGCCCCATCTTTATATGAAATACACTATACGCAGTATGTTATCTGTGGGCTCGTGTGGGCCAGTCCAGCTCGGAACTCGATCGGATGAGGGGACCTCCACCCATAATATGAATACTCATTATATTAAATTGGTGGTTTCTGTAATACCGCTGTTGCTTGAATGTATGATTTGTGTAATGACTAATATATTTTAGGATACGGATCACTTTCTCCCGTGCTTACGAAAATTAACCATGGTTTAAAACAAAAAACACGGTTATTGTAGTAAGAACATGGTAACCATTAAAAATGATGGTTTTCAAAACCCATAGTTAAAACATGGTTACTGTAGTGAAACCATGGTTTTGCCAATAGTAATCAATGCACCAAAAAAACATTGTTACTACACTTTTACCACAACAAAACATGGTTCATTTTCATAAGGGCCGCACACTCCCCCACACTTCTTCTCACAGCGTTTACGCACATTTAAGTAGAATTTTTCCAAATGACAGTGAGGTAGACTCGCTGAAGGAGGGGGGTTTCATGACCCTTTAAGCACTCTGTGGTACTAATATGCAGTCTTTAGATGCAAAAGAAGACTTCAGGTCTTATCCTCTCAAATTCTCTCAGGGTTCTCAAGGAACATTCCAGATATCAGTGTGTTTATACTGTACCATGATCAATTAAGAGCCCTTGACTGCTGATCTCCATCAAACTACTGACTGTGACCTCAACAACAAACGAACTGCATTAGTCAAGCTGTATGTGTCTAATATTAAACAGAGTATATGAACTATTTTGATTCATAATGATTTTAAAACACACAGTATAGATGTGTTTTCTGTACTTTCAGTCAAGTTATAAAGTGTGTGTACTCGCTTCCGTCCTCCTTCTGTTCCTCCTTCTGTTCCTCCTCCTGTTCCTCCTCCTCCTGTTCTTCTTCTTCCTCAGGTAGTTGTGTCCAGGACAGATTAAAATCAGAGATGTGTGATGCCAGAGCAGACTGCAGCTAAAATTCATCAAAGATTTCACTTATACTGTCATTTCTCATTCTCTCATCATCACTCATCTCATATATTTACACACATCAAACACTCTCATATGTCACTTCTCTCTTAAATCATCACTTTTACTTTTGTATTTTAAGACTCTTTTTCTCACCTGATGGAGGATTTTGTCGCTCTCAGCAGCTACATCACCACTGGAGGAGAACTTCAGCCTCAGGAAGGTTTTTTCACGATAAACTGTACCAGAAAACCAAAATATTAAATATTATTGCAATAAAAGTTCAAAAGTATACAATAAAAATTAGGCTACTCAAGTATCAACTTATTAATTTATATTTCACTTAATATTAATATTATTTGTATTTATTATTAATAATACTATCATAATTTTATTATTTTTCATATTATATTATAATTATAATGAGCGATTTTTGCAACAGGGAGATCTAAAGAGTAAACAAACAGAGAGGGAGGTTGTTGAGAGGGACATCTAGAGGCGAGTAAAAAACACTGTGCGGTTCACAGAGAACACGTTTTTTTAACATTGTTTTTCTACACGCGCTAGACGGACTGTTATGCCCGCGTCTCTCGCATGAGCGCATGAAATCATTTCAACTGTTACGTGCAGCGCATCAATGTCAGTTCCACAGCAGTGGACCAATCACAACATGCAGATGCCTCATAAAAGACAGTAACCTTGTAAACTACGCATTACTACCGATGTTGTAGTTTTGTAAGGAAAGCTGCGCAGTGTAACCAGGTAAAAGTACAGTTTTTCATTAAAAATATACTCAATTAAGTATAAGTAACCTCCTCTAGATTTACTTCTATTTCCAAAATCTTACTGAAGTGTAACAGATTAAATGTGTTTCGTTACTACAAACCTGTGAACATTTTATACTGTACAGGCATAATCCCAGAATATAACCAGAATATGAAACACTCACATTCATAGAAAATCTCTATAGGATTATTTTTCCATTGCAGTGGCTGCATGCATTTTAAAATGCCAAAATGCCTCGCATCACGTTTGCAAGTTATACTTTTTTTATTGTAGCTACGTGGGGCTCAGGGTTTTCTATTATTTTACCGACATTTCATTTTATAAACAAGGTGCTTCGCACATACTGTAGGGTGACCACCCGTCCCGCTTTGCGTTGTACCATACCGCACAACATTTTTACATTGGACATTGCTGGGACGTGGTGATTACCTCCTGAAGACATAACAGGAGTCTTCCCGCATGTCGCATATAGAGAAAATCCCAGTGAACACAACGTCACCAGTTCATCTTCATTTGGTCACCGTGACGTTACTTTGTGACCACGTTCTGAGGACATCTTGGCAACGTTCAATTTCGTAGAATTTTTGCTAACTTTCCAGAAACATCGTAGCCACGTCCTCAAATAACGTTGTGAATTAATCCCATGGAGAACGTTGTAGCGACGTGTTATACTGATCATCAGATAACCTGGACACTGGTCATTTGTGACCCTGGACAACAAAACCAGTCTTATGGGTCAATTTTTCGAAATTGAGATCTTTACATATCTGAAAGCTGAATAAATAAACTTTCTATAGATATATGAGTTGTTAGAATAGGACAATATCTGGCTGAGATACAACCGTTTAAAACTCTGGAATCTGAGAGCGCAAAAAAAATTAAATATTGAGAAAATTGCCTTTGAAGTTGTTAATCAGGGGCACTGTGGCAGACCACCCACTCACAAAAATAAAGTTTTTATATATTTAAGGTAGGAAATTTACAAAATATCTTCATGGAACATGATCTTTACTTAATATCCTAATGATTTTTGGCATAAAAGAAAAATCGAGCATTTTGACCCACACAATGTATTTCTGTCTTTTACTAAAAATGTTCCCGTGCTACTTAAGACTGGTTTTGTGATCCAGGGTCACATTTGATTAATGAATCTGGTCATTTCTATTTATTGTGTTATTATATGAAAAATGTATAATCAGAGTAAAATCTGTTATAATGTCAAGACGAATGCTATGAATATTATAGGAATGCTGGAGTGCTGTGGTAAACTCACAGGAAACAGGGATCCAGACTTATAAAAAACTTTCCGAAACAAGTTGGAGTACTGGGGGAGTGTATCAAGCACATAAATACTACGTCACACGTCCAACTCGTTTTTTAACAAGATGACCATAGCTGTGTCCCAATTTGGGAGCTGTGTCCTTTGAAGGCTGAATTTTAATACCGATTGCGTTACTGCAGCGGGACTGAAGGCTGGTAAGGCTGTCCCGATTGAAAGGTTGCTTCAAAAGAAGCCACAAAATGCGACCTTATTTCCGCGAGTTTTTAAGGATAGAACGAATGTATCCTTCACAGCTTTGGCTATCCCGAGATTCATTGCGCGCCTGTAACGGCTTGAAAATGTTAAATAATCATTCAAAACTTTAGTTATATAAAAGTATGTAAATCACAAAAACGGTCCATTTCAGTGTTTTAATATTATGTATGATGTTGTTAATGAACATTATTGGTGCACAATTGTGTTTTAAATTTCTAAGGTTGGTTAATTGAATATACTGTTGGGCTGTTTCATCTACATAAACGTGTCATTCTCAAAAAATATATAAAAAAATTCTGGCTACGCATTTGTTTAAAAAAGCTTTCCGCAGTCGTCACGCAACAGGAGCAGCAGGTGACGCGATTAGGAAATCCCCCGCGAGGCTAGACCATCTCATTTCACTTCGCTTCTTGGACTTTTGAGGCTGCGTGCGTTGAAGAACAAGTCCTCGTTTTTAAGTCCGTGACCTTAGAAGGTTGCAACCCCCGAATTGGGACAGAGCTCATGTTAAGCATGAGAAGCCAGAATGTTTAACATTGTAAAGAAGTCAGAATGCATGAAACAGCAATAAATCACCCATTTAAGGATTCAATTGGGTTACGATGTCCACTCGCAAGCTCTTTTACATACTTTTGATTGGTTAAAAATGAGCAAAACCCACAGACAGAAGGGTGGCTAATAGTAATGATTTATGAAAAAGTAAAAAAGACAAATTACATCGTAACGATTTGTGTAAAGGTTTTAGATTATACCAATCTTTTGATGAAATGGTGGTTTTACAGAAGGGATGTTTTGTTGTCAAGTTTTTCAACAATTACCACAACAGAGCAAAATGAACCAATCAAAACAGAACGTTCAAATTAAGAAAAAGGAATGCAAACAGATGATTTTCTCCAGGCATTATAGACCTTCTTCTTAAATAAAGAATTGAACTGAATCTGCTGATGTCACATAAGTTGGTTCAGTCAGGTTTGACACAGATTTAACACATCAATTTACAACAGAGTTTAGACTGGAAATTAACACACACACGCCATCACAGAATCACTTTAAATAAATAAGTGACTTAAAATGAAACAATTTCATGAAATGAATCACATTTACCTGTTCCATAGACCTCCACCTCACACAGAGAGAGATACTGGACTGTAGGCATGACCACATTCACATAACGACCCACCATCCCATTACATGAGAAAGTAATTGATGTGCCGACTTGAAGATTAGGAAATACACCACATCTAGAGAGAGAAATCAGAAAACTGAGAATCAATGCAACAGTTCAAACAAATCAATCAATGAAAAGTGTTGAAGTGATTTGATGAATAACTTTACATGGGATTGTTGTTTCCATTGTTGTCCAGTGAGTTTCCAATACGAATCTCTGCTCCGTTAGTTTGTTCAGCGCCGGCATCTCTTCTGTTACTGATGATCACTGTACTGATCTTATAATCACCCAGAAGATCCAGCCTCCACCACGGGTTACTCTCAGATGATGTAATTGAGCAGGATGGGGCGAGACCAAGTCTATATCTTAGACCATCTATAGCGTTTGCAGCTACATATGAGGAGTGGGTAGATGAGTGTGTAGCCGTTCCATTCAATGCCAAATTCTCTAAAACAATTCACACAAATAATCATACATATGAACACTTCTGTGGTCATCTTAAATACATTGAATACATTTCTAATAGATATTTTTATCCAACATCAAAGTTTCAAGATGATACTTCATGACTGTTTCTAGTCGTATGCGAACTGATTTCACTTCTCACTGCCCATCATAAAAAGAATGCATAATCTGAGACTTCAATGAGAATCAATGAGATTCAATGCTGAGATTCGTGGAGCCGGCATGCCGTCATTCATAGTTGTTCTTATCTACACATGTTCAGATCTTTACTTAATACTCTGCACGTAATAATATTGTAAAAATAAATAGTGTCAGTGACACTAATGTCATTATTCGTGATGTCTAATATTGACACTCTGCACATCATGATACTGTACTGTACATATCCCAGAAGCACTAGATGTGATGTTAACTGTGATTACTACTACTTTCTGACAATAAGACATGATGTTGATTTCAGTGAAGTTTCATCAATGCAGAGAGAAAAATACCATCTTTATTTTATTAATTCATCTAATATTACTAATATTATTATTTACAATACATGTAAAGCTGCTTTGCAACACTGACATTTGTGAAAAACACTATATGAATAAAACTGAATTGAATTGGATTTGAATCTCTACACATACTATATACAAACCCGATTCCAAAAAAGTTGGGACACTGTACAAATTGTGAATAAAAACAGAATGCAATGATGTGGAAGTTTCAAATTTCAATATTTTATTCAGAATACAACATAGATGACATATCAAATGTTTAAACTGAGAGAATGTATCATTTTAAGGGAAAAATAAGTTGATTTTAAATTTCATGGCATCAACACATCTCAAAAAAGTTGGGACAAGGCCATGTTTACTACTGTGTGGCATCCCCTCTTCTTTTTATAACAGTCTGCAAACGTCTGGGGACTGAGGAGACAAGTTGCTCAAGTTTAGGAATAGGAATGTTGTCCCATTCTTGTCTAATACAGGCTTCTAGTTGCTCGACTGTCTTAGGTCTTCTTTGTCGCATCTTCCTCTTTATGATGCGCCAAATGTTTTCTATGGGTGAAAGATCTGGACTGCAGGCTGGCCATTTCAGTACCCGGATCCTTCTTCTACGCAGCCATGATGTTGTAATTGATGCAGTATGTGGTCTGGCATTGTCATGTTGGAAAATGCAAGGTCTTCCCTGAAAGAGACGACGTCTGGATGGGAGCATATGCTGTTCTAGAACTTGGATATACCTTTCAGCATTGATGGTGCCTTTCCAGATGTGTAAGCTGCCCATGCCACACGCACTCATGCAACCCCATACCATCAGAGATGCAGGCTTCTGAACTGAGCGCTGATAACAACTTGGGTTGTCCTTGTCCTCTTTAGTCCGGATGACATGGCGTCCCAGTTTTCCAAAAAGAACTTCAAATTTTGATTCGTCTGACCACAGAACAGTTTTCCACTTTGCCACATTCCATTTTAAATGAGCCTTGGCCCAGAGAAAACGCCTGCGCTTCTGGATCATGTTTAGATATGGCTTCTTTTTTGAATTATAGAGTTTTAGCCGGCAACGGCGAATGGCACGGTGGATTGTGTTCACCGACAATGTTTTCTGGAAGTATTCCTGAGCCCATGTTGTGATTTCCATTACAGTAGCATTCCTGTATGTGATGCAGTGCCGTCTAAGGGCCCGAAGATCACGGGCATCCAGTATGGTTTTCCGGCCTTGACCCTTACTCACAGAGATTGTTCCAGATTCTCTGAATCTTTGGATGATATTATGCACTGTAGATGATGATAACTTCAAACTCTTTGCAATTTTTCTCTGAGAAACTCCTTTCTGATATTGCTCCACTATTTTTCGCCGCAGCATTGGGGGAATTGGTGATCCTCTGCCCATCTTGACTTCTGAGAGACACTGCCACTCTGAGAGGCTCTTTTTATACCCAATCATGTTGCCAATTGACCTAATAAGTTGCAAATTGGTCCTCCAGCTGTTCCTTATATGTACATTTAACTTTTCCGGCCTCTTATTGCTACCTGTCCCAACTTTTTTGGAATCGGGTTTGTACTTACTTTCATATAAAATATATGTATAAAGTACGGATAGACAGAACACACATTGTCATGCACATCATCTTACAGAAAATAATCAATAGTGACTTAATCACAGAATAATCTTTAATAAATAAGTTATTTATTTTACGATCTCACCATCCAACATGGCAATACCACAATCACTCCTTCCAAAACAGCCAGGAACCTCGGAGTCATATTTGATGAACAGCTGTCCTTCAATGATCACATTGCAAAGACAATGCGGTCATGCCGATATGCCTTATTCAGCATTAGAAAGGTCAGACCCTATCTCACTGAGCATACAGCACAACTCCTTGTCCAGGCCCTGGTAATCTCAAGGTTGGACTACTGCAATGCTCTCCTTGCTGGTCTTCCTGTAAAGACTATCAAACCACTCCAGCTGGTTCAGAACGCAGCAGCACGCCTCGTCTTCCAACAGCCCAAAAGGGCTCATGTGACGGCCCTTTTCATCTCTCTCCACTGGCTACCGGTTGAAGCCCGTATCAGATTCAAGTCACTAATGCTTGCCTACAGGACTATCACTGGATCTGCACCGGCATACTTTCACACCCTCCTACACCCCATCAAGATCCCTGCGTTCAGCAAACCAGCGGCGTCTTGTATGGCCTTCTCATAAGGGCAGTAAATCGTTCATTCTCCTTCCTGGTGGAACATTCTTCCTAACTCGGTCCGGTCAACCACATCTCTCACAACATTCAAAAAACTACTTAAAACCCATCTCTTCTGTGAATACTTGACAGAAAAACGAGAGAAAAAATACTAACCCTCTCTCTTTCTCTCAACAGGTATTGGTATAGATTTTGCTGAAACTAGTAACTTTGTATTAAGTGAAGTTAAGTGAAAGTGACTTATTTGTCAGGTATGGTGACCCATACCCGAAATGTGACCTCTGCATTTAACCCATCCAGAGTAGTGAACACACGCACAGCAAGTCATGAACACTCGTACACCCGGAGCAGTCCTTCCCCGTGCCCGGGGAGCAAGTAGGGGTAAGGTGCCTTGCTCAAGGGCACCTCAGTCGTTACTCGCCGGCACCTGAGAATCGAACCGGCAACCTTCTGGTCACGAGTCCGATTCCCTTTTGAGAGAAGTGTCAAAGGAGTCCCCTTCTCTAAACCTTACTGACACCTTATTGAATAACGCCAGTAGAAATGAAAATGTAACTGGCCAATGTGGTCCAAGACGACGCGTAGGGGCGTGGTCGCCACCCCTATATATACACCGTCTGGACCACATAACCTCAGAATCTTTCTCCTTCACTTACCTTCACGTGCTGTTGAGGATACACCCAGGAGAAGAGGAAGAACTAGGATCCTTCTACTCCTGTATTCCAGCATGCCCGTGTGTGCCTTATGTCTCCGGGCCCATCGACCCACAGGACACACATGCTCATTGCGTACTCTGTCCGGGTCTGGCCCATCAGGAGGTGGCTCTCTCCGATTCTACTGCCCGCACTATGAGTACCTTTCTGTGCGGGTGTCGAAGGCTCGGAGAGTCGCCGCCCTCGGAGATTTTGTTAGGCAGCATCCCGCCACCGAGCCGGTGTCAGGACTGGCGCCCCTCCCCCCCGGGGAAATGGAGTGCCTGACCGCCATCAGCACCCTCCCTTAGGTTTTGGCTTGTTTATATATGCCGTGTAGTTCAGACGTTTCTCGCACTATGAGCTGCTTCTCGTACACGAGCAGACCCCGTGCTTAATTTTCACACGTGAGTGGGCCCCTATTGTAATGGCGGCATGCCGCGTTGTCAGCACATTGATTATTCTTTCACATGGGTGCCATTCAAAATGGCGACGAGCCTTTTCACGCACGTGCTCCATGCAGTTGTGATGCGCCCCCTGTAGGAAAGTGGTCAGAGCCGCTCTCTTCTACGTGGGAGATCCGGGTTCGATTCCCGTCTTAACTGTCACTTCCCAATGTCCAAAGTACACCGTAATTTGTTTTACGTCTGCGCTATATCTTATATTATACGGATGTGAAGCGTCTGTAATACCTGTGTAAATCCTTTTGGCTTAAAGCAACGCTGCCCATGTGACTGTATGGGTGTGCGCGCACGTTTTTTGCACAGACCTCCACCCCGGAGCTTGTTGTTACTTATGTGCGCTCCTGTGTCTCTTGTGTCCCAGCCTCATATCAGACCCCAGGGGACAGCGCTGAGCGGTGTGTGACCTGAGGGTTGTGCTGGCTTTGTGCTGTTCAACTGTAAATGTGCAGCCTCACTACCTAGTGTTCTTTGCCTCCAGCTCCCGGCACGGCGGCGTCCTGTTGTATGCTGATACACGTTAGGTTTTCAGTGCTCCTGTATACACAGCGCTAAGCCCCCTGTATCGAGCAATGGATCTGTGAAGCTTTAGGCCCCGCCGCATGTATGGCAGCTGGTAGAACAGTGTTATTATGAGTTCATAACGCCCCGGTCACTCGATGCTGTTCACTATCATACTTGAATGGCCGATAGATTTTCCTACAACTACGAAATGTGACTGACTACCGCACACTATGCACTGTTATGCAATCCAGTTTTGTCGCAGATCACCCCGCTTCGGCGGTGTGATCTCGGTTGCAGTTGGCAGAAAACGCCGGTGCTGGGAGTGGGCATTCACGAGAGCCGGACGTGGCTTCAGGTTTCGCAATGTTTTCTAGCCGCAAGTCAAATGATAGTCACCATCCTGTCCAGGACCTTGCTCATCATTGCGCACTTATTATGCGCCTCCTCACTACTAATAGGTCCTCGCTTTTTGCGTTCTATCATATGTGTGGCATATCCAGACATCCCCTTATATCAGGTGCTTTCGGCGGTTCACAGATCGTCATATTTTTATTTAGCCTTGTTGTGCATGCACTGTGGAGCTTGTGCAGAGGCAGCAGCTTTTGCCAGAGGGGAACTGGAATCCCCTGGTTGGGCCTGGGTTCTCATGAGGTTTTTTTCTCCATTAGAGTTTTGGGTTCCTCGCCACCATTTGCATACTGTTTTTTGCACTATTTGCCTGGCCGGGGGGCTGCTTTAGAATTTTAAAGTTCTACTTAATTAATATTGCATATAGGAATTTATAGTCTGTTATATTTGACCTGTGCTTCTCTCTCCTTTATCTTACATGTGTGCTCTCACTGTGTGTGTGTGTGTGTGTGTGTGTGTGTGTGTGTGTGCGTGCGTGCGTGCGTGCGTGCGTGCGTGCGTGCGTGTGCGTGTCAGTGTGTGTGCGTACTTGTCTGTGTACGTGTGTGTGTGCGTGCGCGTCCATGTGTGTGTGTGTCTATGTGTATGTGTGTTAGTACATGTGCATATTGTGTGTGTGGAGTGTTTTGTATCTGGGTGTGTCTGTATTCTGTGTTTTCACCTTTTTCTTGTTTTTGCAGGTACAACTTTGATTGTTTTGCTTGTAGTCAATATGTCTCATGTACAGCTGCTTTGTAACAATGAAAATTGTAAAAAGCACTATATAAATAAAGTTGTTGAGTTGAGTTGAGTCATACGGGTTATTGTACCCCAACTGAGCCATATATTTGTTTTAATCCAGACAACCCCTCGTCAAAGGCGTTTTCTGTGATTCATGTGACCATTCTGAATGTGAACTGATTCAGAGAGCGAATGTATTCGCGTCCCTGTTATTTTGACACGTGGCTGGATTTTGCGGAGGTGCTGCCCTATCAGCAGCCGCTCGAGCCCGCGTTTGCTACACAGCTGGTACCGCATGTTTGTCGTTGCTCTGTGTAATGCTTGTAGGACAGCTGGATACAGAGCTAGCCGAGCCGGTTTCTGCCCTTAGCGCTGCAGCTGAGAGCCGCTGGCTTGCTATGCTTCAACCGTTTCCCACATACGAGCTTACCCCTTGTATAAGGTGTCTGTCTTGTGCGAGCGGTCACGTTGTGTTACTACCGCTTGTGGACAGTTGTCTCTGTCCTCTTTGTGTGCTTGGTTTACTGCCCTTATCATGTGCGCCATTATAGCACTGGTCGAGCGCCGTTCGCTTGATTTTGAGCTCTCTGTGCTGTCGATTGGCCCATTAGTGAAATGTGCAGCCGCAAGTGCAGCGTCTTGCTGTGGGGAGCATAAAGCATGTTTGTTCACAAGGGTGTAAACATATGATCACGCTCTCCAGACTCAGTTTTGGTTCGAGCTTATGGGATGAATTTAATATCAAAATGATTAACAAATGCATGCACAGTCATCCGTGAACGTGATACAAGTTACACTTGTATTTTACTATTCACAAACAAATGCCGTATGATTTGAATCTGTGAAATTTAGATTGTAATAAACATGAGGCGATTTGTACAAATAGAGACAGATTTGTGAATACAATGTTTTATTTTGTGTTCATGTATAATCATTTTGCGCATACCAATGAGAAGTTGTGCATTTGTGTATCCTGCAGCGCGCGTCCATTCATCCTGTTCTGTGCATTCGGATTTTGAGACGTTCTTTACGCGGTTTTGCATTGGACAATCCACACACAAACAACTTCAGATCCACGCACATCTTTTTTTTAACTACGGCTTACCACTAGATGGCAGTCTCACGGAGCGACGCAGAGGTTTGCGGCAGAGGTTGCGCTAGACTTTTTCATTGTCCGTCATTTTGAACAACGTTATCGTTGTGTTAATATAAAAAGTGTAAAAATATTTTCAGTTCGTTTTGAAACTATGGCGAAACAGATTAGACGGTGGTGAGACGGCATAGTCTAATGACTTGTTTATACACGAGTCTCCACTGATCCCGTTTCCTTGAATGGGCGAGAGTCATTTTGATGGATTACAATGAGGGCAATTTGTAATTCCCCTTTATGTCAAATTGGAAGCATCTAATAATTTCCTTTCATCAGAACGTGATCGTAAGTGACCGGAGGAAAGGGCGCATGTTTCCCCATTCATTACTCATAAACGTCTCGCCCATTCAAGAAAACGGGATCAGTGAGACTCAGTGAGAGCGTTGTATGGGTAGTCTAAATAGGAGTGAAGTTTTGGTGTTTATTGATGATTTAATTGTGTTCTCAGACACCCTCGAAGAACATGAACGCCGTCTGATAAAAGTTCTTAACCGGTTAAAAGAGTACGGGTTAAAACTTTCTCTCGAGAAGTGTCGATTTCTTCAGACTTCTGTGCGGTATCTGGGTCATGTTGTTTCCCAACATGGTGTGAGTACTGACCCAAGTAAGATAGCTGTAAAAACCTGGCCAAGACCACAGACTCTTAAGGAGTTAAAATCCTTTTTAGGATTTGCCGGGTATTACCGGAGATTTGTAAAGGACTTTTCTAAAATTGTTAGACCTTTAAATGACCTCACAGTGGGGTATCCTCCAGTGCGGAAAACCCAAAAACACAAAAGTTAAACTTACCTCAACCCAAAAGATCCGTTGGGTGAAAGATGGACTGAGGGATGCCAAGCAGCGTTCGAAGCCATTGTAAAGAAACTGACAACTGCTCCTATTCTGGGCTATGCTGATCCCAAGCTCCCTTACTTGTTACATACCGATGCCAGTACTACGGGGGTCGGAGCTGCTCTCTATCAAGAGCAAGAAGGGCAGTTAAGGGTCATCGCGTACGCCAGTCGGGGTTTGACTCGAAGTGAAGCTAAATACCCTGCCCATAAGCTGGAGTTTTTAGCATTAAAATGGGCAGTTACCTCAAAATTTAGTGATTATTTGTATGGGTGCGAATTTACAGTGGTAACAGACAGTAATCCACTAACGTATGTTTTGACTTCGGCGAAGCTTGACACCACAAGCTATCGGTGGCTCTCTAGCCTGTTCTACGTACAATTTCAAAATTCAGTATCGGGCAGGTTCTCAAAATTTGGACGCAGACGGATTGTCTCGACGACCAAACGGTCAGCTCAGGGATGATTTGGAGACCCAGAAAGAACGCGAGCGCATAAAGCAGTTCACCCTGAACCATTTGAGTGAAGTCGACCAGAGACAGCAGATTGTTTTACCAGAGGTGGTGAAAGCCATCTGTGAAAGGCATCAGATTAATCAGCCTTCTTTGGTGGTTTTGGCTGAGTCCCTTCGCGTGAATGCAGATGCAATACCCCAGGCTTTCTTGGATGAGAGTGATCATGGCCTAGTGGTTATCCCTAAATTGTCAGAGGATGACTTGGTATGTAGACAAAGAGCAGACCCTGAAATAAGGGAGGTCAATTGAACACATGAAGTCCAACAAAGGACCCCTCCGAATGAAAGACAGTCCACTGGGAATGTCTTTGTGGTCTCGTGAGTGGCGTAGATTTGAAATTAGGGATGGCCTATTGTATCGAAAGCGCATAGATCAGGGAAAAGTGCGGATGCAACTTGTCTTACCACAAGACCTGAGAGAGATGGTACTTACCTCTTTGCATGATGACATGGGTCACTTGGGGGTTGAGAGGACCCTCGATCTTCTTCGTGCCCAGTTTTATTGGCCACGAATGGCCAGTGCTGTAGAAAAGAAGATCAGTACTTGTGAGCGTTGTGTCAGAAGGAAGTCTCCAGTGCAGAAAGTTGCCCCGTTGGTTAACATACAGACTAGCAGGCCATTAGAGTTGCTCTGTATGGACTTTCTGTCCGTCGAGCCCGATAGCAGCAACACCAAAGACATTTTGGTCATAACTGACCACTTTACGAAATACGTGGTTGCATTTCCAACTTGAAACCAGACTGGCTCAGACTGTAGCTAAATGTCTCGGGGAACATTTCTTGGTACATTACGGTTTCCCGGAGAAGTTACACAGTGACAGGGGGCCGGATTTTGAGTCTCGCATTATACAGGAATTGTGTAAGATTGCCGGCATTCGTAAAGTTAGAACCACACCATACCACCCCAGGGGAAACCCCGTAGAGCGGTTTAATAGGACTCTACTGCAGATTTTGGGGTACCCTAGAGAACAAACAGAAAGCTCATTGGAAAGAGTGTCAAGCCACTGGTGCACGCTTACAATTGCACCAAGAATGATGTCACAGGTTACTCACCATATGAGCTGATGTTAGGCAGGCAGCCACGGTTGCCACTGGACATTGCCTTTGGAATCTTAAATGATGAATCACAGCAATCCCACTCGCAGTATGTAACCTCTCTAAAGTGTAGACTAGAAGAAAGCTATAAAATGGCAGTAGAAAACAGCAGGAAAGTGGCAGAACGAAATGGCAGAAATGTGGTACCATCCGTTTTGGAAGTGGGAGATAGAGTTTTGGTCAAGAATGTCCGGTTAAGGGGTAAACAAAAACTGTCAGACAAATGGGAACCTGATGTATATGTCGTGTTGAGTAAAGTTCTAGAGATTCCGGTGTACACTGTTTGTCCTGAAGGGAAGGATGGTCCAGTCCGCACTTTGCATCGAGACCTGCTCTTGCCTTGTGGATTTTTATCCAGGGTTGGAGCGAATGTTTTCACCAAAGGTGCATCAAAGATGTAGGACCAGAGCTCAGTCTGCTTTGGAAGATAATGGTGAGGCAGGATGTTCAAATAATGAGGAGGATTCGGAAAGTGAATCTCTTTTTTGTGTTGTACCCCAAAAATCATTAGAGGTGGTTACTCGCCTTGTCCCACCCGAAAGTCCTCTTCAAATGGAGCGCCATCCTATCACCCCAAATGCAGTTCACCAAGAGGTAGCAGACAAATGTCAAACCAATGCTGATTGTTTGGAAAAACAAAACTTGGTGTTTGGCCAAGTAAATGAGAGCTTACCTATGAGAGATGCGGTGGAAGTTGAGAATGTCGAGTTTGAAGAGTGTAAGGAAGGCAACACTGAAGGAATATCTTGGGAGGAGGAATGTGATCATTTGGAGTTAACTGAAAAGTCTGCTGAGTTGCTTGACATTGTAGAGTTGAATCCAGTCAATGAGTCGAGTGTTGTTCAAAGTGAGGGGAACAAACCTATGTTAGAAACAGTCCCTCAAGGAGATGTAGCAGATGACAAAGTGGTAGATGACAGAGTGCCAGAAAGGGAAAACACGCAAAGTGAAGGTATTAGGCATTCTGCAAGGGTGGTAAAACCCCCAAATAAATTTCACTATCCCCAGTTGGGGAATCCTCTAATCTCCGTGGTTCAGTCCTTATTACAAAAACTAAGTACTGCGTTTGCTCAAGCAGAGAATAATTCAGTTCATTCGTGATCAGTGTGTCATGGTACCTGAAGGCGTTTTGAGCGCAGTGACATGCAGCCAAATGCATGCACGAGGACGTGCATAAGAACAAAGGGGGAGAGTGTAACCCCTGTTACGAATGTCATAAAAACATAGCTATTTCTATAATTGAGCCGGGACCCCTTTAATTCTATGGGAAGTGGATTAGCCAATGAGGATGTGGTTCGCTGGTTGGAGCCAACCAGTGAGGTATCAGAGTATTGTCTGGTGCTTGGAACACTTCCGGGTTTCGGTAGCGCACGAGGTGTGCTGCGATTCTTCACGTGTGACACGGGGGAAAAAAAGCGTTTGGAGCTACATAGAGACCGGAGAAATAATCTAATCATGCAGCGATGCTTGATTAATAGAAAGAGTTATTTATGCACTATTTAGTGTAAGGATTTTGACGATATGATATGAAGAGAGAGAGCATATTAGAGACACGAAATTGATAAGAGATGATACTGGATTGATACGAGCTGATAAGAGCAACTAAAACTTTGTTGGAGCAGAATAAATCAATAAGGATTTATCATTGGTCTTGGTCAAGTTTTTTTCTTTCGCTGGATTTGGTTTGAGTTGCTTTGAATCCGGTGATTTCAACGGGGAGAGATAGGAGTTCATTCTGATTCCCGAGTTCCTAGAGGGAGTTGGAACTGGCGAGCCACGAGGAGTTAGTGATTAGTGATGGGTCGTTCTTGAACGATTCGTTCATTTTGAACGAATCTTTAATGTGACTCGGGAAGAACGAGTCGTCGTAGGGAGTGATTCGTTCAGCCGCGCATGCGCATTGCGCAACATTCTATGGGTCCTGTACTGGAATTCAAGAAGAACGAACGATTCAAACCCGAAGACTCGAGAGGTGAACTAATCAATTCTCTTTCCGGCTCTGACTGCATTGGTTTAGCTTACGACGCTGTCACGTGATGAACGAAGGAGTCAAACCCGAGGACTTGTCAGATAAGAGGTGTGGTGAGCTAATCATAGACTAAAGACCCAGGTAAACAATGAATTAATCTTTTCTCTTTCTTATAGCATTATAGTTTTGTATTGTTTGTAATGTGATCAACGTTTGCATAATGAACGAAATGAACGATATGACTCGAAAAAAGATTCGTTCATTTTGCTGAACGAGACTCAAAGATCCGAGTCAGTAAAATGATCCGAACTTCCCATCACTATTAGTGATCTGGTGAAGATCAAATAGTCATCTGGTGAAACTGACACTTTCAATACCGAGTGGGACGGTAGGAAATTGAACAAAAACACACACACCTGCATTTCTCCTGTTTTATTCTTCACGGAAGACATTCGTCGCAACTGAGAACTAAGTAAGATTAATAATTGATGTGAAAAAGACTGCAAAGACTGATTCACTAACAAAATTCAACCAGTTATGGAACTTGCAGTGTGGAATTGAACTGAGCTTGATGTGATTCACATTTTAATGTGCTAAAGACTCTTTATGCAAATGCTTTATGGTTTCTCATTCTTGAATTCATTTACGGTTTATGTGATATGTATGTGAAATTGAAACAAAACTCAATTAAGTGTAACATGGTTCCAAAAGTGTTATATAAGGGAGCTGGTACATTGATTTGTATTTTCAAAGTGCATTTCAGAAGCGTATACAGAGTTTTATGGTATTTTTGAACTCAAAACGAGTAAGGGGACAAATATACCTTAAAAGTGTATTTTTGAGATTTAATTTAAGGGTTGAAAAGCATTGCCTATGTGGGAATATTTACCTTTGAAGGAGTTCTGAGGTTGGGTTTGAGCAACCGGCTACTGACTGGTACACGCAAGTTCGAGCATGTATCCCCCGTGTTGGGTTTGTTGCAGTGGCTCCCTATTAAGCTCAGAGGGGATTTTAAAATACTGGTTTTAGTGTATAAATCGCTGCACAATCTCTCCCCTGCCTATCTCTCTGAATTGTTGCATCCACTCAATTCAGTGCGTCTTCTTAGGTCGAGACATTTAAAACTGCTATTGGTCCCCAGGTCTAGACTCAAACGCCGGGGTGACTGGGCGTTTGCTATCGCCGGTCCAACTTTATGGAACAACCTCCCGAGTGAGATCCGTACTGCATCCTCTTTGTTTATTTTTAAATCCCTGTTGAAGTCACATTTATTGGATCAAGTTGCGACCTGCTAATAATCTGATGTTTTACTGTGATTTTACTATTTAATTGTGCTTTAATTCTTAACTTTTGGGAAATAATTCTTAAATTATTATTCTACTGTAAGAATGTGCTCCTATGTGTCTAGTTTTTGTTTTATTTGCAATGTACAGCACTTTGGTCAACCTGCGGTTGTATTGAAATGTGCTATAGAAATAAAATAAACAAACAAACAGGATGGGCGTCGAAGAACCGAACAATCCAAGATCATGCGAAATCGTCAACAATCAAATCCAGCTAATGTTAGCTAATACCTAGTTAGCGAGGTACGAAGAATGGGCCCCAGGTTATGACTCGCATGAGCCTGTGTCTTATACAGTATGTGGCCGTGTCCCTCACAGTGTAGGGTTGTAAAAAATAACAGGAATTTATTTCTCTGTGCCACAACACCCTCTTTCTTCCCAAAAGACACCATTTGCTCTTCTAAAGATCACAGGGGTCAGCACTCAGCACGATCAGCATGGTGATCAACCACTATTGTCCCAGATGCTTGTTTATTGTGGGTCCAGTACAGTGGGGATAAAGGGTGGCCCTAATTGGTCAATTTGAATGCATCATGTTAGTTTAGTCACATGGTCAAGGAAAGGATAAAAAGGAAATGTAAGATAAGCTCTGGGCTTTTTCTCCTGTCTCCTCGCTGGAAGCTCCTCTCCGGGAGCTCTGGCTCTTATTCTTCGTCTATACTTTCTCTCTTTTCTTTTCTATCATCTCAGGTAATATCACATACATTTGGAAACTGTTAGTTGTATTATTTACAATTTTATACGTTTACTTTGTAACCATTTTACATGTAACATCAATTTAAGTCTGTTATTAAATATTTTAATTGACAAATCTGCAGACTAGTGTTGGTTTAATGTTAATATTTAAACGCTCCATATTGCAATACAATATAGTCATGTTATAGCAAAGCTCTCCCACATATATAGCTATAATCACTGCGCTTATTTCCGTCATTGGTATAAGTTGCAGAAGGGTGGAAATTGACAAGAAATACACAGTTTTATACCATCTTGCTGTTAACGTTTCTTTAGTCATTTCGGCATCCCTATAGCCTGAACCACTATAGGGGAACCACCCTTACAACAGTCACTGTCTTTACTGCTTGGGGATGCAAACATACCAGGTTGCACCTGTTTCAATCCTCACTATGTACACTGGTTGCCTCAGCCCTGTGTTATTTATTCTAAATATACAGGGTTTGTTTCTACCTTGCTCGGCCCCGGCACTTGCCGTTTTTATACTTATTATTTTGCTATGTGTATTGCTTTTCTGCTCAGTGTAGTGGCATAGCATTCCTGCAGACTATGGTGGTATGGTATCCCCCAGAGTTCTAAGTGTTTTGATTGGATCCCGTAGCAGAATATGGTATCCAATCGTCTTAGAGCCTATGTAAGGTGTGCGCTGTCAGTGGGAGTTGTGCTGTGTGCTACTGCCAAGAGTTATGTGTTAGCTCCGCTAAAGTCGAGCTGTTTTCCACTGTTCTCACGGCGTGATTGAACGCATTGCCCACTGCGTCAGCGGAAATGAAGCATTTAGCCTGAACAGAGAACCGTTTCTGACAGCTCCCGCTTGCGCGGCATGCAATGGGCTTAATGCTCGTGCTTGTGGCTACTGATTGACTGAGGGGGTTTCCCTCACACTTGCCTTGTGATTATTTTGGGAGAGTGCTGGGGTTCGCTCTTTGCTGCTCTCACGGCGTTATTTTATACAGTTCCCCTAGCGTTCCACGCAATGTTGAGAGACCTCTCTCGAAAGGGAACGTCTCCGGTTACTGTCGTGTTCGCGTGCTCAGATCGTCGCGCTGTAACATTCAGTTGTAAGATTCTGAGGTTATGTGGTCCAGATGGTGTAATATATAGGGGTGGCGAACACGACCCTAAGCGCTGTCTAGGACCACATTGGCCAGTTACATTTTCATTTCTACTGGCGTTATTCAATAAGGTTTCAGCAAGGTTTAGAGAAGGGGATTCCCCTAGCGCTTCACGCAATGTCTCGTTCCCTCTTGTCAGGGAACCGAGGTTACGACAGTAACCGGAGACGTTCTCCAACAATTAGGCCATGACTGCCCTATTAGCACCTATTGTATTATTGCTCCTGTATGACATATTGCTTATTGCTCCCTGAACTCTCTGTAAGTCTTTGGATAAAAGCGTCTGCTAAATGAGTAAATGTAAATGTCATTTAAAGGGGTCATATGGCGGGAATATGTGTTTTTCGGTGTCTTTGGTGTGTTATAAGTTGCCCATGCATGTATTAGACACGTAAAATTGCAGAAATGAAAGTGTGGGAACAAAAGATGCATTCTATGTAAAAGCGAATGCTCACCCAGACCTGCCTGAAACGCCTCGTGTAGCCACACCCCCACAAATCTACGTCAGTTGGTGGTCTGATTTGACTAAGACCGCCCAAATGTATACACAAGTAAGGTGGGCGTACCTGTCAGTACAATTGAAGAGGAACCTGATGTTCCAAATATGGTCAGAGGCGTCACATTTCCCTCACACGCTTGCAGTATTCCGCCAATCACAGCACACCTCGCTTTTCAGAGCCATGAGCTTTGTCAAAAATCAGCGCGTTTCAGAGAGGCGGGGCAAAGAGGAGATACAAACATGCACGGTGTGGAAAATACAGTGTTTTTAAACCTTAAACCGTATATACACATTGCATTACATCTAAAACAAACCATAATAATAATTTTAGCCCTGTCATATCAACCCTTTAAAGGAACCAATTTAATGAACGGAATCACATGTACCTGTTCCATAGACCTCCACCTCACACAGAGAGAGACACTGGAATGTAGGTATGACCACATTCACATAACGTCCCCTCATTCCATTACATGAGAAACTGACTGTAGATTTGACTGAAAGATCAGGAATTACAGCACATCTAGAGAGAAAATATCAATCAATCAGTCAATCAGCCAATCAATCAATCAATCAATCAGCCAATCAATCAATCAATCAGTCAATCAATGAAAAGTGTTGAAGTGATTTCATGAATAACTTTACATGGGATTGTTGTTTCCATTGTTTTCCAGTGAGTTTCCAATACGAATCTCTGCTCCGTTGGTTTGTTCAGGGCCGTCATCTCCTCTGTTACTGATGATCACTGTACTGATCTCATAATCATCCAGAAGATCCAAACTCCACCATGAGTTCATTTCAGATGATGTAGCAGAGCAGGTTGCTAAACCAGGTCCATATCTGACACCATCTATGGCGTTTGCAGCTGTGTAGGAGCTGAAGGTAGATGAGAGTGTAGCCTTTCCTTTCAATGCCAAATTCTCTAAAAAGAAATTCACACAGTTGATCATACATATAAACACTTCTGTGGTCATCTAATAACCATGAATCTCTTTAACCCCATATGAAAAGACTTGCGAGAATCAATGCGATTCAATTCTGAGATTCATGGAGCCAATGTGTCGCCATATTGATTGTATTTATTCTTATCTATTCATGTTAAAATTAAATCTTGGATAAATAAACTGAAAATATTACTCGTTTTGCTTCAGATGTCATTTATCACCCCCTGAGGTCATAATATTTCTATGATGGATATACTGTGTGTGCTTTCTGAAGCTCCAAATACTGAAGTGCCATTCAATGGCATTACAAAGCTATTGTTCAGGTCTCCAAAGTCCAGGTTTGTAATCTGTATTGAATCTGTGACATGATGAACTAAGAGAATTATAAAGGCCTACATCTCGCTTATTTTAAACTCTGTCCGAGAAACCGACCGATCATGTTTATATTTTAAAAATTGCACAACACTTGCTGCAAGAACCTACTCTGTCAGTGGCAAGGCACATTATTAACGTAATGTGGGCACGTGCTGTACGTTCTGCAAGACTCACGTGTTCCATCATAACATTACAAAAAGAAACATGAGACAGCCTCGGTATCATTCTGAAACTCATTATTGACATTTTTTTAACCCCCAAAATTATTACATTCTATAAAAGTAAGATAAAAGTATAAATATAAGTAACAGTAACGAAAGTGTGTAAGAGCGCTCATAATAACACTGACCTGAACCAGAGGTTGCACTAGACTTTTTTATTGATGGACAGGCTCGTAAAAAATCCGTCATAATCTATTATTTCCCGTCACTATGGTGCAAGGTGTCATTACGTGGTAATGTTCGTGACGTCATCACACTGTACTTGCGTTTACTCTCGGATCTTGCTGTATTAATGGATTAAAGAGAAAAAAATTCTTCTGACTGATTTTTTACAGGCAAAGTCATATTCCTTTAACCGACACTTTATCTAAATAGTCAAAACCAATAGTGTTTTAAAGGGAGATGTTTTGAACCACTCTACATAGTATTGACAGCTTGCGTATTTTTAATCTATGAAAAAGTTATTCTTACCTAGACAAATAATCAACCATCTATAACTTTTCAGTGCATTTTTAATTTATCTTATAAGTCCAAACAATGTTTTCTGAAACTCTTAATAATTAACAGAAAAAATAACAAAATAAAAGCACCACTGAAGACCAAACATTTTGTTTGTATTTGTCTCCTGAGTGCTTTTCACTTTTTCTGCCTTTTGGCTGTGAAACCATATTCCTGAAGCTTGGCCACACCTGACACCCGTTTCAGTGTTTGACTAGCTTTTCCAAGGCGACCGTTAAGAAGGTAGCCAATCACTTTAACAGTTCCACTGCTTATCATGTGACACGCCGCAGCGTGTTTACTCAAAAAAATTCACAAACTGTTAACTATGTCAAGAAATATCTGACATTCCGATTGTTGTTTAAACACTTTTATAATGACCGCGCTAGTTGAGCTGTTAAGCGGGCGCCGCCATGTTTGTTTCTGCCGCGGTCTGAGATGTGTCGGATTTACATCACATGAATTCATCCACTTCTCTTAAAAACACAAATGTAAGTGCCTGGTGAACTGGTAGAAGAATTGAGTGATCATAACAATTACCTACATTGCAGATACTGTTTCTGATGTGAATAAAACGCATCCCTCAAATTACATTTGAGGAGATTGTTATTGCCGCTGTTATTATACAATCTCTAAATGTATTTTGTGCTTGTAGGCACGTGTATATGTCTGAAGCCTAAATTAAACATGATGTGGTTGAAAGCTATGGAAGCATATTGGTTGCTATTTTCAATTTGAAATGCAATCCGCAAAATGGCAATGCAGTATATAAAATTTAATTTTAAAATATAAAAATTAAATATACATTTGAAGTAACATATGTGCAACATTTTGCACTTAATGAAAATAAAAATTTAATTATATCAATTACATTTGTCAGTTCCTACACTAGTTTTAATATGTTATTTAAATGGATATTTTTAACGCTCTTTAAGTTGCAAAATGAAAATGAAAATGCATTCCCCGGATTGATTATATATATATATGTTTAAGATAGTCAAGCTGTAGCAAAATGAAAATTCTAATGTTATTTTCCTTAAATGCATTAACATTAACTGGTTGAATATTTGGGATTGCATTTTCATTTACACACAGCGCGTTGGGTGTTGCAAAATTCAATGTGGACTTGAAAATGCATTTCGAGCTGGCCACGCCCCTTCCCCGGTACGCACTGGGTACCGCAGCCGTGGTCACTGGGGTAAACAGAGTAGAAAATGCAGACACCCGGTAGTGGTAACAGCACTGGAGCCAGACAGGACAATTGGTGAGTACTAGGTAACAAGACAAGATGATAGCAGGGTTACAAGGCAAGATAACTAGATATGACAACAAGGGTGGACACTAGATTTCCAGACAAGGTACTAGAGAGGGTCTAAGACCGGCTATGCTATGCAGCAAATGCTAACGATCCGACACAAGACAAGAAAAACAGGAGGAATAAGAAGGGGAGGAAATTAGCGTGGAACAAGGGGCAGCTGGAGAGAGAGAATGAGTCCAGGTGATGTGAGGAAAGCAAAAGTGGCTACTGATTAGAAGACAAGAGGGGCGGGGTCAAGCACGCAGACTTCTGAGCACATGGTGAACTGTCAAACAATGCCTAGTGCTTACACAACAAAAACAGAGGACAAAACATAAAACAGAAGTGATAGACCCGGGACCCGACACTACGCCTTTCCTGTCAAATGGTTTGCCAGCTGATGTGCCTTGGGATAATAGGCTGTAATTAAAAACGCTAACAACCATCAGTGTATGACAGTTTTATTCAAGAAAACACTTCAATAGCCTGCACTGAGTGTATTAAACCCGAGTATTTTACTTGTAAACTTAAAACTAAGTTAAATTAAAAATGTAAATGTAATACTAAATAGAATTTTATATTAAATTATTATATTAAATTTGATATGTGAAATTAAACTTTTTGCATAGCAGTATGGACCATCAACGGCGAGAGCGGTCCAGACCAACCTTACGAAAGTATGACTTACAGAAGGTATACTTAACTAAGAAGGTTTTGGGAAACACGTATTAAAGATAAGGTACAGCTTAAGGTATAATTTAAGAACGACGTAGCGTTAAGAAGGTTTCGGGAAACACAGCCCAGGTTGTTTGCTATATGGCTGGCAAATGTATTATTTCCTAACCAAAAGGTAGCGCTGAACAGCTAACACAGTTGAAACTGTGCCATGAATAACGTTAGAAATATTCAGATGCGGTTTAAATATGTAAGTAAACGTTAATCTGCTTGTTTTGCGTACCTAACTGAAAGAGTGACGTCGTGGTTGTGTGTACTGCACGTCTGAACTGCGTCAGTCTGCATTCTAAACGGGATGTATTGCCCTTCGGGAAGGGGACGCCATGCAAAACGTCACTCCAAATAAAGATATGAGGTTTTTATTGCCTCTTTGTGCGGATATATTAAGAGATACAATTGTGTTTTTCCCTCAAGAGGTTAATAATTCACAATAATTCGTTCATAGGTGTAATTTGCAGGTGGATGGGTGGGACATGTCCCCACCACTTTTTGCCAAAGTCAATTTTGTCCCCACCACTTATTGGAAGAAATGAAAAATACAGAGTGTCTATTTACTGTGTAAGTAGCCCGCTTTGTAAGCAGAGACTATTTATACTAACTCGACCGGACTAGCCGGAAGCAGCCGGCTTTGCTACTGTTTGGACGCATTTACTAGCACTCCGTGCTTTGCGCTTCTGCTTTTATGCTTTATCTTATTTAAACACCAGCAGTTCAGTACAGTTCTCAGACTAAACAATTAGGAACTAAAACTCTGGGAAATACTTCAAAACTTTTGGAATGCTCAGCAACCAGGATTTTTTCTAGGATAGTGGTCTACCAGCTTACTGCCGACAATTGAAACTCTTAAGGATAACTCCGCTGCCCACACTCAAACTGGTGTGAAAATGCCTTCTTTTGGATCAACAACCACCTGCTGCTCAAATTGCCACAAACTTCTACAAAAGATTGCAGTTCTCGAAACAAAGTTACTTTCGATACTGCCGTCTCTGCAGGAACACACAGCTGAGCCTCGCCCCGGTGAGTTCTGTGAACCCAGTACTTCTCAACAGATTATAGTGAGCTCAGACAAACCTGTACAGCAAACAAAGGTAACTGAGGACACAAACCGTTGGCAGAAACAGGGCGCAAGACCTAAAGGTGCTCGTCAAGAGTTTCACAAATTGCTGCATTAGCTTCATCTACCCCAGATATGGCTAAGACTCGACTAGACAATGCTGGTATTCTACCACCCCCTGTACATCTTGAAAATAGATTTGAGGCACTAATGAATATGGGTGAAGAATACCCAAATGTGATCAGGCAAAAATCAAATTGGACACTGCAACTGGCAGATGCTCTGTGTCAAACAGGCAACGGCACTCTGCTCAGAAAGCAGCCGAGCCCAATACTCTGATAGTGGGGGACTCTATTATCAGAAACCTTTGTAGCAGGGTAATACTTACAGTACATACTATTTCCCTCAAGCAAGGATTGCTGATGTAAGCAAGGAACTGTCCAACATCCTGACACAACATAAGTCTGTAAATCGGATTGTCATACATGTGAGGAAAAATGATATTCAAAAAGAGCAGTCAGAGCTCCTAAAAAGGGATTTTAATGAACTCTTTGAAATGCTTGGAAAGCTGAAAGTTCAGTCGTTCATCAGTGGACCTCTCCCAGCTCGGGGAACAAATATGTTCTCTCGGCTACTCAGTCTGAACACATGGCTGCAAAAAACCTGCAACATGAGAGGACTGAACTTCATTGACAACTTTTATCTCTTTTGGAGTCAAAGACAACTTTTTATAACAGATGGCCTCCACCCAAACCAACTTGGTTCAAGAGTTCTAAAGGACAATATCCTCTTCTCCCTCCTTCACCCATCAGCAGAGTGTGCCAGTCCACTCCTGAATGGCACACATACACCTGGCCTCAGGGACCCACCTCAGCAGTCGGATGGACATTTGGATAACACCACTCAGGCCGTACCCTGCCCAGTGACATCACATCAGTTGGATGATGACGAAGACTCAACACCCAAGGACGTTTCGGTGGATAACAACCGGGAGAGCCAAAACAACAGACTTCAGTCTTCAGAAACACCAGACTCCTAGTCCCTCTCACAGTCCCTCTCACTACACACTCTCTCCCTCTCTCCTACATCATCTCTTTTGAGCTTCTCAGAGAAAATGGAGGAACTAGTGTTTGCTGGAACAAAACTCTTCCACTCTATTGTCGCGACTCCACAAGTTTCAACTAAAAAGCGATGGGCCCCACAACAGCCAAAGCCTCTTGGTCAACCTAGCCAACCCGTTCCCTCTGAAAGAGCTCTCCGGCCTCTGCCACAACGCCAGGGATCACACAAACCCCCATCTGCTGGAGGTGGACTAAACAAGACTGCAAAGAGCACTGGTAACTGATATGATTCAATTCAATTCATTTCAATTTTATTTATATAGCGCGTTTCACAATGTGCATTGTTCCAAAGCAGCTTTACAGGAGCAAATAAGAAAAACACAGAAAGGTAAAACACATCACAGTGCATGGTGTTTATAGACCAAGCAAGATCATTATAATAAATAATATCTAATAAATAATTGAATAAATAAATAAATAAATGCAGTCTCCCGGTGAGCAAGCCAACACTGCACTGCTCTGCTGTGGCGAGGAACCCAAACTCCAATGTTGAATAATGGAGAAAAAAAAACCTCGGGAGAAACCAGGCTCAGCTGGGAGGGCCAGATCTCCTCTGACGTGTCATAGCTGCATTCAGTGACCCCGACCAATTCCTTCGAGCAACGTCCATGAAGAACAGGGAGAGCCCACGAGCCGCGACCCAGGAAGCCCCACCCGCCGAAACCGTGCAGGTCCAACCCGGTCCCATTCCGCGATCAACAACAGACAACAGAGGAACAACCAGGGAAAAGTAGTAATGGCATAATTAACTTTATTCCTCTGTTGTCCGACATCGACCACAAAACAAAACAAGACCAACCAGACCAGACCCACACAGTCCCAACAAATGAAACGCCCCGAACCACAACCAATATGAATTGGGTCCCTGCTATGATAACAGCAACAATCTCAAATATTTACAGAACAAGTGGGAACCCAGTGTTCCTTTAGTTTTCCCTATATCTGTCCTGACAAGTAAGCTGAAAACTAAGGCCCTTTCCAGTTGTATGGCAAACCTATCTAATCTACTACCTATTAGACGTCTCTCTGAGAATGACAGGGGTAAAAAAACAAAAAACAGTTACTATTAAAATAGCACTTTTAAACATTCGTTCACTAAAAAACAAATCCTTTTCGGTCAATCACCAGTAACAAACTGGACTTCATGTTTCTAAATGAAACTTGGGTAGATGATAGTTGTGGTGATACAATCCTCTATGAATCTGCCCCCCCCAAACTTTACTTTTATCAATGTTTGCAGAGCTATTAGGAGAGGTGGAGGAATAGCTGCTCTATTTAAAGATCTCTTTCAATGCACGCAAGTGTTACTTGGTGACTACCTGTCCTTTGACTACTTGAATATTGCTTTAAAAGGTGCACCACACACTCTGTTTACAATCATTTACAGACCTCCCAAATACTCCTCAGTCTTTGTTGATGACTTTTCAGAACTGCTATCAGCTATTTCAACAGAATCTGACTGCTTTGTTATTGCTGGAGATTTTAATATTCATGTAGACAAGACAGAAAACAACACCGCAAATGAACTCTTAAATGTTTTAAACACTTTTGATCTGATCCAGCATGTGCACGGTCCCACACACAACCGTGGACACTCTGGATCTGCTCATTAGCAAAGGCCTAAACATTTCATCCACTATTATTAGAGATGTGGCGCTGTCTGATCATTTCTGTATTTTCTTTGATATATCAATCAGTCCTGCCACTGAAGATAGACCCGTTTCTGTAAAAAAGAGATTCATAAATGAGAACACAAGTGAGCTATTTATGAATGCTATGTTTTTGTCACCAAGTATATCTGCAGACTCTATTGATGTTCTCCTCGATATCTTTAATGCAAAAGTAAAACATGCTATCGATGCCATTGCTCCTGTAAAGGTCAAGGCGATAACTGGCAGGCGTAAAGCACCCTGGAGAAACACACAAGCAGTACAAAGCATGAAAAGAACATGCAGAAAAGCTGAGCGTATGTGGCGAAAAACAAAACTTGAAGTTCACTATAACATCTATAAAGACAGTCTGCGTGCCTTCAATGTTGACTTAGGCAAAGCTAGACAGAACTTTTTTTCTAACATTATAAACTGCAACATAAATAACATTCACACTCTTTTTGCAACTGTAGAGAGACTAACAAATCCCCCGAGTCAAGTTCCCAGGGAAATGCTGTCTGATGACAAATGCAATGAGTTTGCAGCTTTTTTCCTTGAGAAGATCAATAATATCAGAATGGAAATCAGCAAAAGCTCCATGCGGCAGTCAGGTCAGTCTGACTTCAGTACAACAGAAATGAGTAACTCTGTCTGAATTTCAGACAATTGATCACAAAACCTTGGAGGAAACGGTACAGCATCTTAAAGTGTCAACTTGCAGCCTTCACACACTTCCCACATCCTTTTTCAAAAGAGTGTTTAACTGTTTGGAAGCAGATCTCCTAAAAATAGTAAATACCTCACTGCTCTCAGGAACTTTCCCAGAGTCCCTTAAAATTGCAGTTGTCTAACCTCTACTAAAATAGAGTTATCTAGACAAAACCTTACTGTCTAACTACAGACCAATATCAAATCTTCCTTTTATAGGCAAGATCATTGAAAAGGTTGTCTTCAATCAGCTGACCAAATTCTTGAACTCAAATGGCTACCTGGACAATTATCAGTCTGGTTTCCGTCAGCATCACAGCACAGAGACGGTGCTCATAAAGATAATAAA
The DNA here is from genome assembly GCF_024868665.1 of Triplophysa rosa. Taxonomy (NCBI): domain Eukaryota; kingdom Metazoa; phylum Chordata; class Actinopteri; order Cypriniformes; family Nemacheilidae; genus Triplophysa; species Triplophysa rosa. The sequence continues at coordinate 39,346,706 of NC_079890.1, forward strand.
TGATATTCGATTGGATTCTGATTCAGGCAAAATATCAGTTCTGGTATTACTAGATCTCAGTGGTGCCTTTGACACGGTAGATCACACCACACTCCTACATAGGCTGGAAAACTGGGTAGGGCTTTCTTGGGTTGGTACTTAAATGGTTTGGGTCATACCTTAAAGGGAGAGGTTAAATGTGAACATAGGCAACCATGAATCTGACTGGACACCCATGAGTTGTGGTGTTCCACAGGGCTCGATTCTTGCTCCGCTCCTCGTCAATTTGTATAATATTGAAAAAGTACCAAATTGCCCCCCACAGCTATGCAGATGACACTCAGATCTACCTAGCCCTCTCACCCAATGACTACAGGCCTATTGACTCTCTTTGCCAGTGCATTGATGAAATTAACAGCTGGATGTGTCAAAACTTCCTTCAGTTAAATAAAAACAAAACTGAAGTCATTGTATTTGGTAACAAGGATGAAACTAACAAGGTAAACACATACCTTGACTTAAGAGGTCTAAAGACACAAAGTAAGGTAAAAAATCTTGGTGTCATTTTAGAGTCTGACCTTAGTTTCTCAGCAGTCATGTCAAAGCAATAAGCAAATCAGCGTACTACCATCTCAGAAACATAGCCAGAATCAGATGTTTTGTCTCAAAGCAAGATTTAGAGAAACTAGGGGATGCTTTCATCACCAGCAGGGTGGATTACTGTAATGGACTCCTCACAGGTCTTCCCAAGAAGACCATCAGACAGCTGCAGCTCATACAGAACGCTGCTGCCAGGACTCTGACCAGAACCAAACAATCTGAGCTCATCACTCCAATCCTCAGGTCCTTACACTGGTTACCAGTCACTGTTAGAATCAACTTCAAAGTTTTATACTGTCTATAAATCACTCAATGGTCTAGGACCTAAATACATTTCAGATATGCTTATTGAATATAAACCAAACAGACTTCTCAGATCATTAGGATCAGGTCAGTTAGAGATAACAAGGGTTCACTCCAAACAAGGCGAGTCAGCGTTTAGCCATTACGCCACCCGTAGCTGGAATCTGCTTCCAGACGACATCAGACGTTCACCAACAGTAGAATCCAGATTAAAACACACCTGTTTAGCTGTGCATTTCTAATTTCTTTTTCTTTTGCTCTTATTCTTTTTATATATACACTCACATTTTTAATCAATTTTATTGCTGGTTTATTGTCTCTTAAAATCTAAAGTATTTGTGATCTTAAATCATTTGCATTTTAAAGAGACGTCTTATTTCTCTCTGTCAATCATTTTATGTAAAGCACTTTGAATTGCCCTTGTGTATGAAATGTGCTATATAAATAAACTTGCCTTGCCTTGCCTAACTCCGCCCATCAGTTTCAGATTGGAATAGACAAAATGTAAGAAAGGCACATGAAAATTAACTGCTCCGGTGGCGTAGAGCGTAAAGCATGTGTTACCTACTTCAATGTCGTTGTGGGTTGCTGAACTTTTTCACATATCAGATTGTAAAGGTATTTATTTTTAATAAAATGATGAAAATATTTGAAAATGGCTGTTCAAGTCATACATGTACCAAACATGTTGCGCTTAATTATGTTGGCTTGACAGAGCTAACATACTGATCTTGTATCTAAGCTTATTATTATTCTTCTGATCCCCCAAATTTCTGACTGCTACTCCTCCTAGAGCTTTCAAGCTACATCCACCAAACTTTCCACAAACCTTCAGTCTGGTCTGACTTGAGTTGCTATATCTTTTCTATCTGATCCGGGTTCTGGTTTTCGAAAACCGGACTCTCAAATCCACCTAATTTCCCATTGACTTAACATTGCGACAAACTTTGACGGCTCATAACTCAAAGTGAGGATGTCTAGAAACTTGCGAGTTACCACGTTTGAAGAGCTGGCAGGCTCTGTAAGAACGTACCTCACAATGGGGTGTAAGTTGCACCCCTGGGGCGTAAGAGCCCCCCAAAATTCCCCATTGACTTATAATGGGACAGGAAACATGCCCATATAAGGCGTCATAACTGTCCCATGTTGAATAACTTCGCAGTACAACCACTTAGAGACAAGGGGGTGGGCTCATTTTACTCAGGCAACCAATCAGTATCCCAGGAACTTCCTTAAGCTACGAAGCCACGCCCATAGCAACCATTTACAGCAACCTAGCAACGACTCCCATAGACTCCCATTATAAAAAGTCTAGATGGATATCTTTGCAACTCAGTGTCGTAAAGACAAGGGGGTGGGCTCACTTGACTCAGGCAACCAATCAGTATCCCTGAAACTTCCTCAAGCTACGAAGCCACGCCCATAGCAACAAAACATGTTAACTTAGCAACCATTTAACAAGACCTATAACTCTGCATCAGAACATCGTAGAGACATGGGGGTTGGTTTGTTTCACTTGGTACTTGAAGCAGTATCAATTGGCTTCTGCTAAGCCACGCCCATAGCAACCAAACAGGTTAGCCTAGCAACCGTTTAGCAATACCTATATCTCTGCATCAGAACATCATAGAGACACAGGGGTTGGTTCGTTTCACTCGTAGCTTAGAGTATCATCAAATGGCAGATGCTAAGCCACGCCCATAGCAACCAAATAGGTTAGCCTAGCAACCATTTTGCAATACCTATATCTCTGCATCAGAACATCTTAGAGAAATGGGGTTTGGTTCGTTTCACTTATGGCTTGGAGTATTATCAATTACCAGCTACCAGGCCACGCCCATAGCAACCAAACACATGACCTTAGCAACCGTTTAGCAGGACCAATATCTCTGCTTTAGAACATTGTAGAGACATGGGGGTTGGTTCGCTTCACTTGTGGCTCAAAGTATTATCAGTTGCCAGCTGGCAAAGCCACGCCCATAGCAACCAAACCCATGACCTTAGCAACCGTTTAGCAAGACCTGCAGTATATCTGCATCAGAACAATGAAAACAAAGTTTTACGATAAGTTTAATCAATAAAACCTTTCAAACTACAAACCCGATTCCAAAAAAGTTGGGACACTGTACAAATTGTGAATAAAAAAGGAATGCAATAATTTACGAATCTCATAAACTTATATTTTATTCACAATAGAATATAGATAACATATCAAATGTTGAAAGTGAGACATTTTGAAATGTCATGCCAAATATTGGCTCATTTTGGATTTCATGAGAGCTACACATTCCAAAAAAGTTGGGACAGGTAGCAATAAGAGGTCGGAAAAGTTAAATGTACATATAAGGAACAGCTGGAGGACCAATTTGCAACTTATTAGGTCAATTGGCAACATGATTGGGTATAAAAAGATCCTCTCAGAGTGGCAGTGTCTCTCAGAAGTCAAGATGGGCAGAGGATCACCAATTCCCCCAATGCTGCGGCGAAAAATAGTGGAGCAATATCAGAAAGGAGTTTCTCAGAGAAAAATTGCAAAGAGTTTGAAGTTATCATCATCTACAGTGCTTAATATCATCCAAAGATTCAGAGAATCTGGAACAATCTCTGTGAGTAAGGGTCAAGGCCGGAAAACCATACTGGATGCCCGTGATCTTCGGGCCCTTAGACGGCACTGCATCACATACAGGAATGCTACTGTAATGGAAATCACAACATGGGCTCAGGAATACTTCCAGAAAACATTGTCGGTGAACACAATCCACCGTGCCATTCGCCGTTGCCGGCTAAAACTCTATAGGTCAAAAAAGAAGCCATATCTAAACATGATCCAGAAGCGCAGGCGTTTTCTCTGGGCCAAGGCTCATTTAAAATGGACTGTGGCAAAGTGGAAAACTGTTCTGTGGTCAGACGAATCAAAATTTGAAGTTCTTTTTGGAAAACTGGGACGCCATGTCATCCGGACTAAAGAGGACAAGGACAACCCAAGTTGTTATCAGCGCTCAGTTCAGAAGCCTGCATCTCTGATGGTATGGGGTTGCATGAGTGCGTGTGGCATGGGCAGCTTACACATCTGGAAAGGCACCATCAATGCTGAAAGGTATATCCAAGTTCTAGAACAACATATGCTCCCATCCAGACGTCGTCTCTTTCAGGGAAGACCTTGCATTTTCCAACATGACAATGCCAGACCACATACTGCATCAATTACAACATCATGGCTGCGTAGAAGAAGGATCCGGGTACTGAAATGGCCAGCCTGCAGTCCAGATCTTTCACCCATAGAAAACATTTGGCGCATCATAAAGAGGAAGATGCGACAAAGAAGACCTAAGACAGTCGAGCAACTAGAAGCCTGTATTAGACAAGAATGGGACAACATTCCTATTCCTAAACTTGAGCAACTTGTCTCCTCAGTCCCCAGACGTTTGCAGACTGTTATAAAAAGAAGAGGGGATGCCACACAGTAGTAAACATGGCCTTGTCCCAACTTTTTTGAGATGTGTTGATGCCATGAAATTTAAAATCAACTTATTTTTCCCTTAAAATGATACATTCTCTCAGTTTAAACATTTGATATGTCATCTATGTTGTATTCTGAATAAAATATTGAAATTTGAAACTTCCACATCATTGCATTCTGTTTTTATTCACAATTTGTACAGTGTCCCAACTTTTTTGGAATCGGGTTGTATTTCAAACTCTTCAGGACAGGCTTTGTCAAGCTAACATAAAGTTTGTACTCGAACTTTACTTTCTAGTTGCACTTTGGTGCTATATATTCGTCCTTATTGTTCTCGACATGCGGTAGCTATCGTCTATTGCAAGATTAATTACATTTTGATACTTGAGAGAAAACTCAAATAAATGGAAAACGTCACACTTTGTAGTTTCATGAGTTCAAAACTAAATTTAGAAAGTTTGTTGTATATTTGTAGCCTATCTGGCAATGCCCGTAGTAATAAGTGAAAATAAGATTTTTTTAAGATATTATTTTTCCATCTGTTTCCCCTGTATACTTGAATGTTTGTCCTTATTAGCAGGGGGTTCCCAAATGTCTCAATCCTTGACCCACCGACAGGTAATCTGTGTCAAACACCAAATTTTTAACATGGGGAAAACACAAATTGTATCACGAATTAATACGTTTAATTACGTATGGCCACAGCCATCCTTACATATAATAAAGCACAACATACTTTAAATGATCTATTAATGAAAACATGATATAGTTTAAAAACAAATGGAAGCAGATCTGATATGTGAAAATTTAGAATAGTGAGATCAGCGGATTCGAACCTGTTTCACGGCAGTGTCAATATTATTTGTTATACCGTTACACCACTGAAGCCGTGGATAAAGCGGCGCAGTTTTTATCCTGTTTTCTAGAGGAGTCACCTCTGAATATTCCCAACGAGTTATTACAGAAAACAATTATTAAAGTTTGTGTCGTCTTTGTCCCCACCACTTTTCAAAACAAAGTTACGCCACTGAATTCGTTGCATTCATATAGCGCTTTTCTGGACACTCACAGCGCTTTACATGGAAGGGTGAATCTCCTTAACCGCCACATGTTCAGCATCCACCTGGTTACACATCTCTTCGAAAATTAGTCTAACATGACTCTTTTGGAAAGTGTTTTAAGTTAAAGTGTTTTTGACGAAATTTCAATTTCCTTCCAGCTTCATCCAACAGTTTGTAAAGAAGAAGATATATTTATAAATCCAATTTTTTAAGGCACAACCTACAAATGGCAGTTCTGCAGCAAAGTGGGAGAGTATGCATATATTGTGGCACATATGCAAACCCACGAGAAGACGGCTGTTAAGCATGGAGGTTTTTGTCAGTTTAAAATGTTGAGATGCAAATTCTCCACTAGTAATGTTAAGCATTTTATTCCAATGTTAATTTGTGTACAGTGTTGATGTTGAACATTGCCATAAGAATAAATTATGCACACACATACACACACAAAAATAAATTTTACAAACTTATGTTTGCCTGTATTTACTGTACGTCTGGTATGTTGTCATGGAGGCTCCATTTGATTTCACAATTGTACGTATAAATTCAATGCTCAGATATGGTTAAAATATGTGCAGTTTGGTTTTTGATATAGTCCAGGAAGGGGCCTCCTTTGTGGTCCTTCCTGAGATGTCTTCCCTTTTTACCTTTAGTTTTGGGGGAGATTTATTTTCTTTTTTACTTTCTTGCTATGAGGTTTTAAGTTGGGATGTCGTCCTGTTTTGCTTGATATAACTTTGTGGGCCTGTTAAAGTAATAGTTTACCCAAAAATGAAAATTCTGTCATCATTTGCTCACCCTCTTGTCATTTTAAACCTGTGTGACTTTCTTTCTTTCGCAGAACACAAAAGAAGATATTTTGAAGAATGTTGGTTACTGGCACCCATTCTCGTGCATTGGTTTTGTGTCCTTACAATAGAAGTGAATGGGTGCCAGCGCTGTTTGCTTACTAACTTTTTTCAAAATATCTTATTTTGTGTTCTGCGGAAGGAGGGAAGTCATACAGGTTTGAAATGACAAGAGGGTAAATGATGATATTTTTTTCGTTTTTGGTTGAACTATCCCTTTAAACCCTTTCAGAGTCAGAATTAACTTTCAACTTAAACAGTAAATTTATTTTACTCTGGTGTCTTCCTCAGCATGATATGCCTTCCTTAAGGAGGTGGTGGTGCACAGTGTTGGTGGAGAATCTTGAGATTGAAGGGAACCGGTGTCTTTAAAAAATATAGAGAAATTCAAGATATTATTAGCAGTAATCTGGGGCAGCAAAATTTAGATTTTTTATTAACTACTACATCCATGGCCGGAGGTTTGCCCACTTTAAGCAGACCCAATTTTCCGCATCCCTAAGAAGAGGAAATATGAGGTCACCACGGTAAGAATTATGGCTAAATTTAGGACCAAAATTTGGTCTAAAAAGTAAGCGTCATTTTTGTGCTTTACATGTACTAAGCTGTTATGTAATATGGATCTTACTCCCTTGATGTAAAGGAACATGTCCTCTCAAACCCACTCGATGAGAAGTCATGTGGAGACGAGTCTTCTTTAGAGGGACTTGGCATTTTGCAGGCATGTATCTACATTTGATTTCCTTCATTTTTTAGAAGTGGCCTCTATGAGCTGTAGGTTAAACTCACTCACAGGTTCACAGTTAGTTATATGTGCACTCCGTGTACACATGCCAGCTTGCCACTTCTTACATACTGTATCTTAATACAAGAAACAGTAATAACTACATATCGTCGCTGTCGGGCGGAAAATAGCTTGAGAGCAAATCTCTTAACTCCATTGGACACTTCAACTGTCTGAGAAGTCTTGTAACTCCACCTCTTCTTCACTCCGCGGGAGCTTCTCGGCATTACGTCTCTTGATTGAAAGTTTTTTAGACAATAACGAGTGAAAAAGGTCTGTTTTGTTAAAAATCGATAGCTGTAATGCTTCGGTGCAGAAGGAAGCCCGTGAGCCACGAAGGTAAATTTGCGAGCAGATTCGGCTAATTTCCGCCTATTAGACAGCCTAGTCAGCTCATCGTTTTTTGTATTACATCTCTTATAGTTCTTAAACCTTTAAAATAGAGTTTAGGAAGATGTATGTAACCACAGTCGTTAGCTTTGGTTAACAATTGAAGCCTTTTCTCTTGTCAAGAGGCTCAACGCGACCGCCGACTTTATTTGCGTGCAGATTAATTTCCGCCTATATTAGACAGCCTGTTTAACGTTTTATTTTGGTATTGCATCACTCATAGCTCTAACGTTTAAAATAGAGTTTAGGAAGATGTATGTAACCACAATCATTAGCTTTCATTAGCTCTTAAAGCCTCGTCTCTTGTCAAAAGGCTCAACGCGACCGCAGACTTTGATGAACACTGCTGGCAGCAGCGACGTCTGTGTCTGTACCATTCTTATCAATGACAGCGTAATCTCGTATCTCCCTGCTCCCAAATCATAAACCTTGTATCTCCGATTAAACATGGTTTTGGGGAAATGTTGTGTTAATGTTGGTACACAACAGTATATGATAGCAATATAGGTATAATACCAAACATACAATGTTTAATAACTCAAAAAATGCAGTTTTTTTAACTTCCTGAAAAATAATGGTTTTGGAGATACAAGGATTCCGCCCGACAGCGACGATATATGCTATTTGCAGGACACAAATGTAAAGGCTACAAAACTTGCCAATTAAGAGTTCACCTCTGACACTAGCTGCATTTACATGGTCCAATGTAATCTGATTAAAAGACCAAGCCGAATGAAAACGCTCCATATAAATACGACAATCAGATTAAAAATGACCAAGCCGATTGAAATTTCAGTTGGATTGTAAGGGGTGATTTATGCCGTTTGTAATCCGCTTGATAGGACATGTAAACACTTGATCAGATTAAAGCCGGAGTAGGAAGTTTTGCGCATGTGCAAAGACGACGCTGGCTCGTACAGACGTAAGGGCGTATGACGCACGGAACGGAGCAGCTGTTGCTAATGAAACCAAAAACCATAAATCTGACAAAGCGGTACACATATCCATATGCTTGTCATCTCTAAATGAACATATTAATGTTTCTATGCATTTAAAATGTCTTAACTGTTTCCCTGGAGTGAGTTTTTAACCGCAATTTCTGAGTTCCTTTTTTAAACGCGATACATTTGCAGATGTACACACATACCGTAGGCTAAAATATCTAATCATAAAATTTCATCAGTAGGCTACCGAACATTTATTTTATTTATCGTTTACTTACATTGGAAGGATTAACTGTTTTCACCACGGTAAATCACTGTAACAACATTGCTTCATTGATATAGACATTATTTTGCATTTATGAATTGTACATTATTATGCTGGTGTCTGTGACATAAAATAAACACATCTGTGCTTACAACATTGTTTGAGTAGTCGTTTTGTGAATATTATAACGATACCTGTGTCCACCACGCCCGTCTCTGTTTAACGTTAATGCTGATATATGTGCCCGCATATCATCACTTCTAAAGTTCGGTATTAGCTGTTGTTGCTAAACATTTATTTAATTATTGTTTGCCTGCAGACGCATCTTGGAAGTTTTGTCATGGTTTTATACCATGGTAAACCACATCGGATGTGCTCGTGCTTCATTGGCATGAGACATTACTCTGGGTATTTAGGTGAACACTTGTGCAGTGTGAGCATGTCAGCAGATTATATCAGATTTGAATCTTGTCATGTTAACACTACATTCAGATTGCACAATCTGATTGAATTCAATCCGTTGTGTCCATGTAAACGCAGCTACTGTTTGCTGGTCCAAGATGATGATGATTGAGACCTGATATTGAGTTTACTGGTTGTGTAGTGACTCATGTATTATGTTCACATCTGCCTGAGGAAAATTTTGCAGAAATGTTTGTTTTTATTCCGATGCCCAATTACAGTTATTTGCTTGCGGTCATTAATAGGAAAATATCTTTAAATGGTTGAAAGTTATACAACATCTTGGAGAAGTTGATTGTGCTGGATCAAGTTTGCATTTGTTATTTGGTAATTAAAGAAAAATTTTGCTTGCATGCATGTATAAACTTGGATCTTTACTTAACCAGGTGCAGGAGCCAACCATTGTAAAAGACCTACACACAGCATGGGACTGGTGACAAAGCCTGCCTTTTTGGGCATGAAGAGTGATAACCAACAAAATGCACGCAGGAAGGTCCTCGGAGGTCAATTCTCAGCGGAGAAGGATGACTTTGTGTTTATGTTTCACTTTCAAAAAGACATGGAAACACTTTTGTCTTACTGTGTTGATGAACATGGCCTAAAAGTCAATGAAGTAGTATATGACTGAGGTAGTGAAGGAGTGAAGCAGTAGATGACTGAGGTAGTGAAGGAGTGAAGCAGTAGATGACTGAGGTAGTGAAGGAGTGGAACAATGGACGTATAATAAATAAACTGAATTAATGAATAAATGCATTGATTCTGTTTCTTAAATGCATCCATTTAAGTTTGCTGGCATATGTAGAACTATTAAATAGAACATATCTAATAATAAATTAGACACATATCTGTATTTCACAAATGCTATATAAAAAAATAAATTATTCAGTTCAATTTCATTTTTTCTCTATACAATTAGGGACATGAATTTAATAAGCTTAATTTGTGCCACAAACTAACATTGGCATGTTTTAGAAAACATATATCGAGAATCACTATTTAAAAACTGCTTCCGGTACGGATCAAGTAGTGACATTGCGAGAGGGGGTAGTTTAGTAGCGCTACACAGAATTAATCGATCAAATGATTCCTCACCAAATCAATAGTATTTATCATGTAAGAAGTTGTTTTTTAAGGATGTCTGTTGTCACTTCCGTTTCGCGTCAGTGTGTCCAGTGTCTGCATACTCTTTTGCTCTGCAATCAAAAATACTAAACTATTAGGGCATAGAATAAGCAGGCGAATTGGGACGCAGCAAATGTGTTTCGCAACTCTGTTGAAACATTGTCATGACAAATTCTGTCCCTGTGTGAATTGTGTCTGCTGAGGACCCAATTTAGTAGGCAGTTGTAATGCCTGATCACAAAGTTGTTATCTCGATATCCCGAGCTAAATACGCTGGGTAAAATAATAGCATTAAAATGACATGTTAAAATTTAAGTTTATGAGAAAACATATGAGCATATAAGCTTGATGCAACATACATTTCGGTGTCAACATCTGCTTAACAAGCAAAAAACATCACTTTTGATATTTTTAAATTACCATGGTTTTATTATAGTAAATAACTAAAATAGTAAAAACGAGATTTGTTTGATTTCATTACCCATAGCCTCATTTATACACTTTTAAATGTCCGCAAGCGGCCATCTTGCCGATAACATCTCTCGTTGTTCCATGTGATTTGGACAATTTTAAGTTACGCCCCCTTCCCAGTTACGCCCCTCTCTTGCACTCCGCAGACAGACACTATTGCGTCAAAGGGTTAACAACATTAATTTAAGACATTGAGGACAGGCTGGAACCTTGAAATTGATGTAAATCCGTCGTAGACTCGCTGCAATTAATGGAAATCCGCCGTAGCGACGGAGAACTTTAATCCATGTGTATTTTAATACAACTGAATGCCCATTAAAGCCGTTGTTGTTTTATTCATATATTTTACGTTTATGTTATCAGACATAAAATAATAATTACAGACTGTAACGAGGAAGGCGGGACGAGAGCTGTGAGGGAACGGTGCGAGGCCGTTGACACGAGTGATAATGAGTGTCAGCTGCGCGTTGCACCGGTCTCGCATCTCTCACGGAGGAGCTCCGAGAGCATAAGAGGAGGAGCGACGGGAGTGTAGGACAAGAGAGAACCAGGCCTGGACATTGTGTTAAGTTTTATTTATGTTTGTGTGGTCGGCAGTTGACCGTGAGGTAGCTGTCGCCCCTTTACTTTCATTTTGTTGTTTGTTTATTTTATTATTAAAAGTTGGTTATCGTTCGCCTGTTCCCGCCTCCTTCCTTCCTTACTTTGAACAGTATTACACAGACAAATGTTTATGTTCATATGTCTAGTAAGTAACAAATGACAGGTGCATGTAAATGGTGTTTTGTACTCACTCACAAAGTAAGCTGCGGTTTGGTCATGAATGTGTTGCTTCTGCCGCTCACTGAACAGAGAAGACGCCAAGAGAGACATGTTTTCCACTCACTGAAAGTTAAAGGTTTATCCAAAAAACACGCAAGTATCTTTTCTGAAGTTAAAAACCCTGTAAACACCGCACCACTGCACACCTTTGTGCACACGACGCTGGGGCTGAGTGACAGATGCATGCACCACGAGTCTCCGCTGACCGCACGCGTGTTTTCCAAAACGGACCAGGCATTGTAAGTAAGCTAATGAATGGGAAACACACGTCCCTTCGCGAGCAGGGGTAGTAGCCTACGATCACGCTCTAATGAAGTGAATGGGGAGTTACAAATTGCCCTTATTTAAATCTGTCAAAATGACGGTGGATCTTCAGATTTTTCCGTCACTGGTAAAAAGAATCCGTCAATGACGGAGAATTTTCGGCCTGACGGCGACCTCTGACCTGAACTGCTACTCAACATTAGTGATATGAATCAATGCATTTTAATAAACTTCTGAAATGTGTGACAAAATTCAACCTAATCACGCTTTGGTTTATTGGTTGAACTTGAACAATAACCAGAAAACAGTACATGATTTGTGCCACATAAAGGCTTCTGGGAACATTTTTGGATAATTAATCATTTAAAATTAATCATGTTTGGAAAACACATACTTTGTTAAACTAGTGAATTTATCCAGTGCTGGTTACCAGTATAGATTTAACCATCTTATTACCTGTTCCATAGACCTCCACCTCACACAGAGAGAGATACTGGACTGTAGGCATGACCACATTCACATAACGTCCCACCGTCCCATTACATGAGAAAATAATCGATGTGCCGACTTGAAGATTAGGAATAACAACACATCTAGAGAGAGAAATCAGAAAACTGAGAATCAATGCACCTGTTCAAACAAATCAATCAAAGAAGAGTGTTGAAGTGATTTAATGAATAACTTTACATGGGATTGTTGTTTCCATTGTTTTCCAGTGAGTTTCCGATACGAATCTCTGCTCCGTTAGTTTGTTCTGCCCAACCTTCTGCTCTGTTGGTGACGATCACTGTGCCAATCTCATATTCGCTCAGAAGATCCAGCCTCCACCATGAGTTCATTTCATATGATGTAATGGAGCAGTATGTGTCTTTATCTATTACACCATCTATGGCACGTTGAGCTACCCAGGTGTTGAGATATGTGGAGGACTGTGTAACTGTTCCTTTAGGAGCTACATTCTCTAAAAGAAAATTCAAAGACAGTTGATCAGTCAGTCTGGAAATATAAAGACACCTGTGATCATCTAGAAGAAGTGCTCTCGTGAACGCGCGCCATACACTGACAAGACAGAGGAGAATATATACATTAAAGTCTGTATTTTGGTTTGTTTTTCGCACATAAAGCATTCTCTCACTTCAAAAAACTTCACCTGAGCCACTATGTGCGGATGGACCAATTTAACCATGCCTTTAGTACTTTTCTGGACCTTGACAAAAACTGACACCATGATTTCAATGAGGAGGCCTGGAAATCTCTCGGATGTCACCTAAATATCTTTATTTGTGCTCCGAAGACTCCGGAAGTTCTCTAAACATGTTTAACGTCATGTGGGTGAGTAAAAAATCACACAAAGTTGATTTTTGGATGAACTATCCCTTTAACATACTGTAAAATATATTTTATTTCAAGTTAACGTCTTGGTTACGTATGTAATCTCAGTTCCCTGATGGAGGGATCGAGACGTTGTGTCGAACCGACAGATGGGGTTTGCCTTGAGATCCTACCATCTTCTGACTATTTGGAAAAGGCCAATGAAATTGACGAATGAAATTTGCATGTGGACTCCGCCCCGGATATCCGGGTATAAAAGGAAGACGGCATGCTCATTCATTCACCTTTTGGGCTGAGGAGCCTGAGAGCATCCCTCGACCACTGCGGTGGGTGGCCAGCGTTGTGGCATAAAGGACACAACGTCTCGTTCCCTCCATCAGGGAACTGAGGTTACATCCGTAACCAAGATGTTCCCTTTCTGTCGGTCTCTCGACATTGTGTCGAACCAACAGATTGGGTTCTTCTGGAAAATGCCACAATCTCTAGCGAGGCGATGCTGACTGGCCTAGGCATGTCAGACGTGAGCACCATCGCGAAATTTGTGACCATCCAGTGGAGATGTAGGGGGGTCCCAGTGCTTTTACACGAAAGGTGGGAAGCCCCCATCACCGGCCGTCACAGGCGGAGGCCTTGTTTCTCTAACAGCGAGAAGCCGCACGACACCGTAAGGGCCACTGGGTAAGCGTTATTCCCCCTGGGGGAAAAACACTGCAGAGACCACTTCCTGCCGTAGGGAGGAGATTAGTGGAGACACCAACATGGTCTCACCATCAGGGGAGAACTCATGGGAAAAATATGCAGACTGAAGGAGTTAACCGCAAGGTGGAAGTCCACCTAGGGAGGTCATGGGTCGCCGAGGCGGGAACCACTCATGAGAATACATCAGACGGAACCACCCAGTGGGGTGGTTACCACGTCTGGAGCACTAGGTCCGGTTAGAGCTATGTGGTAGATAACTCAACTGTTACCCGGCCTAAGGGTGGCCCGCAAGGATGTTGTCACTTGCTGACTCCAAAGGAGCAGGTGCCGGGCGAGTTGTGTTAGCTGCCGTGAGCGTATGCCACGCTGGCGATTGATATACGCTACGGCAGTTGTGCTGTCTGACTGGACCAGCAGTCAGCAGGGGCTGCAGCCTCCTCAGTGCAAGTAGCACAGCCAACAACTCTAAGCAGTTGATATGCCAACGCAGGCGGGGGCCTGTCCACCGCCCCGACACTGCGTGCCCGTTGCACATGGCACCCCAACCCTGCAAGGAGGCATCCGTCATCACCACAACGTGCCTCGAGACCTGCCCTAGGGGGACTCCCGTCCACAAAAAGGTCATTGAGGACCAGGGGGTCAGGGTGCGCCGGCAGAAAGGCGTGATGACCATAAGCCTGCTGCCGGTGTGCCACACTCTCCAGGGAACCCGACTCTGTAGCCAGTGTTGGAGCGGTCGCATGTCCATCAACCCGAGGGGGACCACCCACGCCGAGGATTCCATGTGTCCCAGGAGCCACTGAAATTGTTTCAGGGGGACTGCTGACTGCCTGAAGTGTTTCAGGCAGTTCAACACCGACTGAGCGCGCTCTCTAGTCAGTCGCGCTGTCATGGAGACAGAGTCGAGTTCCATGCCGAGAAAGGACATGCTCTGCACGGGGGAGAGCTTGCTCTTTTCCCAGTTGACCTGTAGCCCCAAACGGTCTAGATACCGGAGCACCAGGTCCCTGTGTGTACACAACAGATCTTGCGAGTGTGCCAAGATGAGCCAGTCGTAGAGATAGTTCAGTCCTCTCTCCCTGAGGGGAGCGATGGCATCTCCACGACCTTCGTGAAGACTCGTGGGGACAGGGACAGACCGAAGGGTAGGACCCTGTACTGATATGCCCGCCCCTCGAAAGCGAACCGTAGGAACGGCCGATGACGAGGGAGAATGGAGACATGAAAGTACGCGTCCTTCAGGTCGATTGCCATGAACCAATCCTGACGTCTGACAGACGCCAGGATGCGCCTCTGCGTAAGCATCCTGAACGGCAGCTTGTGTAAGTGTCTGTTCAGGGTACGTAGATCCAGAAGCACAAGAGAGCCCCGAAGCACGGGAGCATCCTCGCCTCTGACTGAGGTAGAGTGGATGCCCCGAAACTTGGGCGGGTGTCTGGTGAATTGGATCGTGTGGCCGAGATGGATCGTCCTTTCTAGCCACCGTGACGGCCTGGGAAGCTGTAGCCAGGCTCCCAGGAACCGAGACAGGGGGACTAGGGGTTCGATCTGCTTCATCGTCAACCCGGGGGGTGGTTCAATGGTGGGCAGTGTGGATCCCTCGCTGGGGGGAGCCCGGGGAGGAGGTCAGCTCTGCTGACTTACCTGCCTGGCGATAACGCAGCTCAACGCACCATCTGACTGAGAGTGCTGAGGGCTGCTGAGTGTGCTCGACGTTGTGTCTTGCCCTGACACAACGTCGAGTTGCCGACCACCGCCGTGTAGAGGGTGAGAGCGGCTGTAATTCTGACCCAGAGAGAGAGGAAACTCTTTTTGTGAGTATGTGGGCGCTAGGCCCCCTGAGGGGCCCAGCAGATGCTGAGACGGGGCAGGAAGCGTCCCAATCTGGCCGCCCAGCGATGGAATGGCTGAGGGCGGGCCCGATGGTGTACTCGATCTCCCTGGGGTCCTCTCATCAGGGCCGCTTCTGCTTCCGCGGCAGCTGCTGACGGGGCAGTGGTCTCCTCCTCGATGTCTTCTTCCGGGAGGCCACCTGCCTAGGGGGCGCTGGATCCGGAGCCGGCGCCGAGGAGAACCGAGGCTGCTGGGAAGCAGACGCCGCACGGGATCTCGAAGGCTGGAAGGCGCCGCGTCGCGGTGTGGCAGGATGTGCTTAATGGCCTCCGTCTGCTTCTTCACCGTCGAGGACTTCTCCCAGCAGTTCTCGACGGTATCACCAAACAGCCCCCCCTGCGAGATGGGTGCGTCGAGAAAGCAAACTTTCTCAGCGTCCCACATCTGCACAAGGTTGAGCCAGAGGTGTCTCTCCTGGACCACCACAGTGGACATCGCCCGACCCAGGGCCCGCGCGGTCACCTTAGTCGCCCGTAGGGCGAGATCGGTGGCGGTGCGGAGTTGCTGCATTAGCGCTGGGTCGGTCCTCCCCTCGTGGAACTCCTTCAACGTTGGCCTTGGCCTGGTGGACTTGCAGGATGGCCATGGCTTGGAGGGAGGAGGCAGCCTGGCCTGCAGCAGCGTAAGCCTTCGACACCAGAGATGCTGAAAACTTACACGCCTTGGACGGGAGTCTAGGCCGGCCCCTCCAGGTGACGGCCGTCTGCGGGCACAGGTGTACCGCGACGGCACGTTCCACCCGGGGGATGTCGACATAGCCCCTGACCGCCCCACCATCGAGGGAAGTGAGAGCGACAGAGCTGGTCTGACGGAAACGAGCCGAAAAGGGGGCGTTCCACGTCTTACTGAGCTCCTCATGCACTTCCGGGAAAAGCGGGACCGGGTACCACGTATCCAGCCGTGAGCGTTGGGGAAGAGGCGGTGCTCGCAGTCCAATGCTCGCGGTGGCCCGGGAGAGCATGGTTGACATCTCAATGTCCGCCTCATCCTGGGCTCGACCCCCCGGGGGAGGGAGCTCCGAGGAATCGTCGGGATCGGATGCCAATAAGTCGCTCTCCGATACTGCAAGCGACATCTCATCATCGTCACGTACTTCCGAGTATGTGGCAGAGGAACAAGACGGGGTGGGACCGTCTCCTGGGGGACGGTCAGACGAGCGAGATGGGGCGCGAGTGGTTCGCGAGCCTGTGGCTGACGGTTTGCCACTCACGGAGCTCCCCAAATCACCCCCGCCGCTCGCCGTCAGGGACGGCAGGGCCGTAGCCGCTGCGGTTCTAGGACGGTAAGCTGACGAGGTGGCTGCTGCTTCCAAAAAGAAAACAGCTACCCATGACCGCAATGTCTTAATCGCCATTCGCCCGCAGTGCGGACATGACATATCCACAAATGCTGCCTCAGCGTGCCGGAGACCCAAACACTTGAGACAGACATCGTGTCCGTCCCCCTCCTCGATAAGCGCGTTGCACCCACGACAACAGCGGGACATGCCGCGCTGGAGAAATTTGCTCTTTTAGATATAAAAAAGGAAAAAACTCAAACACCTCCGGAACTGCCGAGACGCCCAGGGGAAGTCACTACAGGAAGGGACAGTCCGCTGCACCACATCGTAAGGTTCCAGCAATATAACTCTTCAGAAACAATCATCTTAAACAAAGCCTCCAAAGAACAAAAGGTGAATGAATGAGCACGCCGTCTTCCTTTTATACCCGGATATCCGGGGCGGAGTCCACATGCAAATTTCATTCGCCAATTTCATTGGCCTTTTCCAAATAGTCAGAAGATGATAGGTTCTCAAGGCAAACCCCATCTGTCAGTTCGACACAATGTTGAGAGACCGACAGAAAGGGAACAGTGTGTCTTTACATTGACCTCAAACCCAATGTTAAATCTTTCTGAAAGTGCACGTCTACATTAAACACCCAGGAAAATCATTTCAAAACGTTCAAAACAAAGATCACAACTTCACATTATTCTACATTTGTGTGCGAAGTATGTAAAGATTTTTTACCTTCTGAAATGCCTATGTTGCCCTGAATTGAAACAAGACCTGTTGAAAAAAAAAGAAATTAATTAAATGAAGCTGTTAGGCTTTTATTTCTTAACATTTGATAAGTGGTGTTAAAGATTTGCATGAAGAATGACTGACAGCATGTATGATGTTGAGATGATGATGTGAGGTGTACTCACCAGAGAGTAAGATCAGATGAATGAGTTTGTCCATGTCTCTGCTGAACAAAAGGAATATGAGAAAGGAGAAGAGAAGAGAATTGAGTTTCTTCTGGGTTATGAGCAGAACTTACACATGAAGATTTCACTCCTCTCTTCTTCACTCTTCTAGCTATACATCAGTACATCCCTCTGGACATTTGACTGTCACTCTCTCCACCCTCATGATGTAATCACTCAATGTTTAAACCACTTAAAACAACACTGGTTTAACGCTGGTCTAGAAGAACTTCCTGTTCCACTATTCCAATATTTGAACAAACTACAACCAACAGATTATTTATGACTGATTTAAAATGTTAAACAAATATCTTAATGATTTATGTATGTAAGATTTAAAATAAATAAATAAAAAATGAAACCGGAAGTGCTACTTGACCAGTGTTTGTATATTGCGAAGTGGTTCTATAGAACATCATGGGACCTCATAGAACGTCTTATATAAAATACTTTTTTACAAATCAAATCTGGTGTCACGGACATTAAATTAATTCCAAATTGGACATGGAAATGAGGATCTTACCTGTTTTGGTACCTAGAAACCACCAGATGCATAAAAAGAAACCATATTTTATTTGATCATTTTTAAGGTTTGCTGGATTGATTTAAATCATGAAAGACTCACAGAATATCGATGTAAAGACAATTAAAGACTGACAGAATGTTTGATTTCTTCAACACATTTCTTCTGAACCCTGACAATCACTCTCATCATGTTTTGAGTTATGACTTCAGAATAAAGACACTTTCATATAGACAATTTAAACCCAGAGACCAAATAACAACATTTTATAAGCAGAAACTGATTAAGATCAGACAACAGATCTTTAAAAGATGTTTTGGGTCACCTGAGTTCACAACTCTATTGGCATGGATGATTTGTTCCATCTATCAGACACCTGATTTGTTTTGGACTGTTTTGTTTAAGACTCATTTGTTAAGAAGATCAATTCAAATGAAGGATGCATCATGTGTTTCTGCATGAACGAAAAAGAGTCGATGAGTGATTGTTATCAGTTAATCTGATGCAATGTGTTTAAATATTCATCACTCCATTGTGAAATAGAATGCACACTGGAGACGTGTCATTGGTGAAATGAGTGAAATACATAAATGACTCTGGTAAAGGGCTGAAAGGAATCAGTGTTATATGAGCTGCAGGGCGGGGTGTGTTTGGGTGTGTTTGTAAACTGCTGACTGGAAAAACAAAAGACTTTCACTGTAAATGCGATAACCCCTTCTCCCAAACACCACAAAACAGAGACTGTGTCTGTCCCCCGGATTAGCAAACAAAATAATGCGTAAACCTCTTGAAAGTAATTTAATAAACGTTAAACAAACTAAACATGAACAAAATACAGATAATCAACTGTTACGACTCGGACTGCTAAATATTAGATCTCTCTCTAATAAAGCACTTTTTGTTAACGATATGATAACAGATCATAAAATAGACATGCTCTGTTTGACAGAAACATGGCTAAAACCAGATGACTATATTACTTTAAAGGAACAATATGGCATTTTTAGGAGGATCTATTGACAGAAATGCAATATAATACAAAACTATTTCTTCAGAGGTGTATAAAGACCTTGAATAATGAACCGTTATGTTTCTAATACCTTAGAATAAGATGTTTATATCTACATACAGGTGCTGGTCATATAATTAGAATATCGTCAAAAAATTATTTCACTAATTCCATTCAAAAAGTGAAACTTGTATATTATATTCATTCATTACACACAGACTGATATATTTCAAATGTTTATTTCTTTTAATTTGAATGATTATAACTGACAACTAATGAAAATCCCAAATTCAGTATCTCAGAAAATTAGAATATTACTTAAGACCAATACAAAGAAAGGATTTTTAGAAATCTTGGCCAACTGAAAAGTATGAACATGAAAAGTATGAGCATGTACAGCACTCAATACTTAGTTGGGGCTCCTTTTGCCTGAATTACTGCAGCAATGCGGCGTGGCATGGAGTCGATCAGTCTGTGGCACTGCTCAGGTGTTATGAGAGCCCAGGTTGCTCTGATAGTGGCCTTCAGCTCTTCTGCATTGTTGGGTCTGGCATATCGCATCTTCCTCTTCACAATACCCCATAGATTTTCTATGGGGTTAAGGTCAGGCGAGTTTGCTGGCCAATTAAGAACAGGGATACCATGGTCCTTAAACCAGGTACTGGTAGCTTTGGCACTGTGTGCAGGTGCCAAGTCCTGTTGGAAAATGAAATCTGCATCTCCATAAAGTTGGTCAGCAGCAGTTGGCATCCCATCCTCAATGACAAAATACTCACCATTTGAGATTTTGATGGATAGACCTTTCCCGACCCCTTGGGTCAAAGGTCGCGCAGGCGTTTCTTCCGTAAGAGACATGGAGGTGATCCTGGATGACCACGTGATTTCCCTTATTGATAAACTGAATTCTGTGTGTGCTGATGTTTCTCTTTCTCTCCCTATTCCGTCAAATAAGCCCACCCATAATTTCATTCCAGGCCAACAGGTGCTGATTCGGAGTCTGAAACCAGTCGCCGTGGGGGATCCGAGATACCTGGGCCCAGCTGTAGTTATCGCAGTAACGAGAACTGGAGTGCTTACGGATCATCAACCGCAGTGGATTCACGCATCCAGGCTGAAGCATCTGCCAACATCCGCATCACCAATTGACACTTTATGGCCTAAGAAGCCTGCCCAAAGTGTGTAACAGGGCACTGGTGAGAGGGCTTGCGCCAGACAGAAGATCCTTGCTCTTTTAGTGGGTGAGGGGGCCACCTGTCGGCTGAACATAGGGCCTGGGCAAATTTTGCCCCATTTATAGCTTCCCGATCACCTCTGAAGGTTCCCCTGTTACACATTTGGGTCTAAATTGTCCAATATGTCAGTCATATTTCTGGTATTGATCCTGGCTGGTGCACAAGCAATTAAATTAATATATCAAGATGATTCATGGTTAGACCATGACGATCCACCACATTCATATGCCACAAACATGTGGTGGAGATTGGCTAATTACACCGTAAAGACAAGTGACATGAAAGGTAATTGTTATGTATGTACTTTATTACCACATAGTTCCCACTCTACTAGACTGGATGTAAAGGTGCCGAAGTTTGAATACCATGTAGATTGTGTATTGTCTGCAGTTATGCTGCTTCTAGACGTCAGAAATGGCGCTTTCCGGTACAATGTTTCAATCCTGATAATAGTACAGATAAGTTCATCATGAGTATGGATACTGTCCTGCAAGTTGTATCTCCTATGGGGACAGTAACAGCCATGCCAAAGGGACTATGGTGTGTAGAGCGAGAGACTGAGGGAGAAAATGAACTAGGACAGATCCCATTGTCACACTGTAATGGCCAATTTATGGTTCTGCGTAGGACCTACGCCGTAACCTACGCCGTAGCCTGACGCGCACCTCTCCAAAAATGTAACAACGCGTCAACTCAACGCGGACCGCAAGCGCTGTGATTGGTCGGTTTGGCAGCATCGTACTTCCTTCTACGCATTTCTGGCGTCTTCTTCCGGCAAGTTCAGAGTCCACAAAAGAACAACATGGCGAGCATCGACATCGACCAAGTACTGAGCGTCTGATTGAAGAGGTTCGGAAATGCATGCATCCTCTTCGGCGGACTATAAAGACTGTCAGATGGCGGCGAATTCTTGGAGAGAGATTTCCTCTAACGTTGTTTTGGAAGAGTGTCAGCAAAAGACATGAAGAAATTCGCACTTTATAAACACTGTGCACGATCTTTTGCACTTTATTGGCTTTATAGTTTTGTTTTACCTTTTATTGTTACTAGTTTTTTGAAAGTTTTATATTTGTGTTAATATTGCATTGTATACTCATCTATACATAGTTTGCACTTTTACATATTCTGTTCTTTGACTCTTTTGCAAATAAAGAACAAAATTGTGACACTTCCAGATCTTGGTTGCATTTCGTTTCATTTTTAACTAAACAATTAATAGGGTGAGTTGTCCATGACAAAATATGATATTCTATCAGGGTATCATTTCAATACACAGTTTTGACATCTATGTATATACAGTGCTCTGCGTAAATGAGTACACCCCTTTGAAAAGTATACTTTTTTCAACAATATCTAAATGAACACACATAAAAATCCAAAAAGTGGACAAAACTAAGTTTAATATAACATCTGTTTAACTTCTAACATGAAAGTAAGGTTAATAATATAACGGATTACACATTTTTCTGTTTCGATCAGCTCCAACTCCATTAAGATGCGATCAGCTTCCATTGTCGTTTGCAAACACTAGCATACACACAAAACATCGGCGAAGAAGAGCAAACCCGTGAAAACACAAAGAGCCACCAAGCGTTTCGGCGGTGTAATTGCAGTACGACGCATACTCTCAACGCAGAACCATAAATGTTCACGACGGCGTTGTCTACGTACGTACGCTCCTACGCAGAAGTAAAAATCGCGCTTAAGGATGTGTGGAATACCTCGACGGCTGGAGGATGCTGTTTAAATTGCCTATTGGCATACATGGATGGAAATCCACAGATAAATAAAATTCAGTGTAAAGCCCAAGATGGGTTAGGATTGGGTATGATGAACACACAGTTAACTTGGAGACGAGCTAATTCCACAGCCAAAAATTATTGCTTGGAATATTGTAGGCCAAATATTCACAGCCACCCGCTCGTGCCTTCAGACAAAGGCACAAGAATATCTGCTGATTGGTGGTGGTTGTGTGGACAGAGTGTACACAACACTGCCAAGAAATTAGACAGGAAGGTGTGCTTTGGTAGAACCAGCAAACACAATAATAATAGTTGGAAGTCAATCAAAATTGAGCAGAATGAAAAGAGAGTTGGCTGATAGAGGTAAAACACCAGCCATTGCTAGATCAAACCCAGTGCCTAAAGAGCATAGATTATTGACAGGATGGGAAACATTTTGGGAATCGATTATTCCAGGTGTTGGGGTATCTGGTTTACAAATTGAGGTTGAAATAACCAGATATGAATTGATTAAATTTATGAATGACACCACAAGAATATTTGATCACATAAAAGAAGAACTGAGAGGTTTGAGATTAATGACATTACAAAATAGACTGGTACTAGACCAGCTAACAGCCTCTCAAGGTGGTGTATGTGTTATTGTTGGCGATAGTTGTTGTACTTATGTTCCAGATAATGATGCGGATGGGCATTATATTGATCAAGGAATTAAGAACATCATCAGAGCAGTTGCTGAGATGACCAGCCGAGAGAGGAATGGAGAAGAATGGGACTGGAGTTTGAGTTTTTCCAGCCTGTTCAGTAAAATCGAACATTGGCTGATTTTAATCGTTATAATTATATGCATTCTGGTTTTGCTTTGCTTATGGCCCTGTATTATGGCTATGATTCGCCGTGCATTAAAATCATGTACAAGTGTGATTATGAAAGGTTACCATGTTGCTCAGGCAAGACCAGAAGATAAGATGACCACAAATCCAGATGGCATGTAAGGACAGAGCTAAAACATCTGCTCCAACCGCCTTAGATTAGGAATTTTCTTTATTATTTAGCATTTTTACTTTTACTGTTTATCATGGATGCGGAAAATTAAATGGTAAGTCATAAATGACTTAAAGAGGGCACCTGTTAGATTTAATTTCCACATAAATGAATACAAGCCCACTAAATAAAGAATTGTGAAGTTGTTAAGATCACTTTACATTGCTGACTATATAGTAGGAGGGTAGGAGGAAGGGATTCCTTCTGGCTATTCCTGGGAGGAGGGGATTCCTTCTAAGCTAAACATTCTTTGTCCGAACTGCTATACCTTATTTGGTCATTCTGTGAACCCCTGGACATATGAAACCTGCCAGATGTCTTTTGGCACCGTATATAAAGACTTGTAGTTTCTAGAATAAATGAGTTAAAAGCTTGATGCCTCTCTGTGTCTTGTTTTTGTGCTCCCAGATCTGCAGAAGAATTCTCTCACAACATCCAACCTATTTATGATTTGATTTTACTGGTGATCCAAAACACAGAAAGAAATTTAGTGTTCGTAAGGAACCAGAAATTTAACAAGAAGGTAATTGTCAACTGAAGCCCGAATCATTTATCATCTGCCATGACGAAAACAGGCAGAAGTATGCAATGCTGTCTTTCAACGAATGCACAAAAAAACCACAAAGAAGCCGGCGAAAGAAATTAAGAAAGTCTACGGGGATTTATATTTGCGCAGCCGGAGAATCTGCGGTGTCCTGTCGCTTCACTGGAAAAAATGTCCTTGCTGCCGCCCAATCCACCGGCCTTTTATCTCCACCCAAAGCGGGCAAATTACACAAAGGATGAATGGTAACTTAATTTAACTTAAATAAAAATGTAAACTATATTGATGCATATTATGATCCCTTGTTGTCAATTGCCACCCATATATTTTTGTTACAGTGTAACTGTTAGCTGGTAACTGTAGTTTGTGCTCCGTTTGTGCTGGTTTGTGGCGCGAAAAATTTCGTTTGTGCTGCTTCGGTTTTTTAAATATTAGACATTGAATTATAGGCGATGACGTCATCAGCCCCCCGACATGCTCCAAACTCATCCACAATAGGCTCAATCGTTTGTACTCTGTTTGTGCTGGGTTGTGCCGTAAAACATTTTGTGTGTGCTGCTTCAGTTTTTTTTATATTAGATATTGAAATATGGGCGATGACGTCATCAGCCCCCCGACATGCTCCAAACTCGTCTAAAATAGGCTCAATCGTTTGTGCTCTGTTTGTGCCGATAAAAGTATCCTTTCTGATACTGTCTTTTCTAACTATACAGTCGAGGTATCAAGGTGAAACCAAAACAACCCACCAAATCACATTTGTTACCTATCCACTCTGCGTTTTCAAGTTTAAACGGACACAGCGGATCTGTCAGGATTTGGCAGGGGAAGAACCCAAATGCAGGCAGCAGTGAAGGGGTTAACAAAGATATATTTATTAAATCAACAAAACAAAGGAAAAACCCACGAGGGGGTATCAAAACAGGAACTAAACTAAGAAACAAACAGAAAACAAAAGACTTCCCACGAGGGGGCAAAATGAAAACAAGAACAGTAGAACTAAACTAAAAGACACAACCAAACGTCTTAAAATAATACAATGAACAAAACTCACAAAACACGAACAGGACAAGGAACAGGACCACGGGTAGCAACACCACGAACACACCAGAACAACGCACGACAGCACATAATACACAGTACAATCCACGAGCACAAGACAAAGAAACAAGAGGGTATTTAAAGGGAAGACAAACGAGGGATAACGACACGGGGCAGGTGTGGGTAATCAAACACTTAGGGAAAGATAACGAGGAAACAAGAGGAATGGGGCCAATGACAAGACACTGGAGAGAACGTATATTATTGTCAAACGGACAATAATATGTTTCTCTCCACACATAACCAAAGACTTTGTCATGGCTCTGCTACAGGACCAAGAAAAACATGACTAAGGAAGCAGAGCCATGACAGACACAGAATTTGTGTGGAATGTAATACAAACTACAAGGTAAGTGTTTTTACTTAGTACTTTATGTTGTTATGTGAATAACAGTGGTAAAATTAACATATGTCAAAGTACACGCAACATAAAGACACGCGCCTATCAATCATTAGAGAGGCGCGAGGTGAGGCACATGTTTAGTAAACGTGAGCAATAACAAATGTGTGATTAGTGTTCGTCTTTGAATGATTGTGAGTACCAGTTTCTTTAAAGATAATTATTAACTTAATTAGCTATAGACACTATTTTATAAGTAAATGTCATGTTTCCATGGTTATTGAGCTTATTTAGACCTAAACTGGCTGGGCTAAGAGAACGCGCTCGGCGCATTTACCTCAGTTTATATTATTGAAATTGCAGTTTTGGTGAATATCTTAAGCTGTAGTACGTCCATCCGTGTACCCTTAATTTTTTTTCTGACATTATGTTGCTGTAAGGCTGATGATAAATTATTATATATTAATATATTTATGTATATGAATATATTGCCATAGCATTATATGGCGTAGTTTGCTACGATGCATAAGTCAAGACATGTCATGCTAATTGTTTCTTTAATTACTTTTTTTATTGTAGATCCACCCTCACCTGTTCATCTACCTTTTCACAATAAACCCTGGAACTGATTCTGAATGCTGCAATCCAGTGATCTGACAGACAAACCAGAAGATAGGCTTGAGATTTTAAACTATTCTTACACTTTTTTACATATTTTACACATAGTTTGTTTGTATATACTGTACGTATATATAGTGGTCAAAAGTTTACATACACTGCAGACTCTGGAAAATGTTGAACATTTAAGAAGGGCAAGTATTTTGAAAATAAAGGTTTGTTTTTAATTTTATCCTGAGTTTGTTTGTCCTGGACTGTCCACTGATCGTCAGAAAGATCATACAGGTCCTGCATAATATTTGCATTTTCAGCATCTTCTGCATTTTTTACCCCTGTCCAGCAGTGACTATATTAGCCACAAACATTTAAACAGTGATGCTCAAAGAAGTGAACACCTTACACTAAAACTCGAGCCCAAGATTACACTCATTGGTGTAAATTGTTATTACTTTGTCTTCTGGAAAACGTCTCGGTTACGTTTGTAACCTCGGTTCCCTGATGGAGGGAACGAGACGTTGTGTCGAACCGACAGATGGGGTTCGTCCCTGAGAACCAATCGCTTCCGACTACTTAGAAAAGGCCAATGAAAATTGCCAAATGAAATTTGCATGCCGGACTCCGCCCCGGACATCCGGGTATAAAAGGGAGACGGCGTGCATCATTCATTCACCTTAGTTCTGAGGAGCCTGAGACCTCTCACGACTGCTGCAGAGGACAGCACGTGTTGTGGCAAGAGGACACAACGTCTCGTTCCCTCCATCAGGGAACCGAGGTTACAAACGTAACCGAGACGTTCCCTTTCTGTCGGTCTCTCGACGTTGTGTCGAACCGACAGATGGGGTTCCAATGGAAAACGCCATAACACTGTGCCCTGTCACAATCTCAACGAAGCGACGGTGACTGGCCTGGGCGTGTCAGCCGTGAACGCTACCGCGAAATTGTAACCTACCAGTGGGTAGGTAGGGGGTCCCAGAGCTTTCTTGAAAGGTGGGAAGGCCCCTACCTTCGGCCTCACAGGCGGCGGCCTTGTTTCTCTAACAGCGAGAAGCCGCCCGGAACCGTAAGGCACTGGGTAAGCGCTACTTCCTCAAGTGGGGGATGCGCTACAGAGACCACTTCCTACCGCAGGGAGGAGAATAGTGGAGATACCAACATGGTCTCACCGATGGGGAAGAACTCATGGGAAGAAAGTGCGGCTGAAGAGAAAACCGCGAGGTGGAGGTCCACCCGGGGAGGTCATGGGTTACCAAGGTGGGAACCAGCATGAGGATACATCAGACGGAACCGCCCTACTGGGGAGTTGCAACGTCTGGTAGCACTAGGTCCGGTTAGAGCTATGTTGCGAATAACTCCGGAGATACCCGGCCTAAGGGGCAGGGCTGCTCTGCCCAGCCCGCCCCAGAGGGTGCTTGCTTAGTGATGGATGGAGTGCCTGTTCTTCGCCCAGTGGGGAAAGAATGGAGGCTGAATCGGTATACTGACCCACTCGAGAGAGGGGGAAAAGAACCGAACAGGCGTACACCCTACCAGTTGCCGGTCCTACATGTGGCCATGCAGGACGCGGGCTGACACCGGCTCTACGCGGAGGTTGTAAAACCTCGCGAAGGTGTTGGGTGTAGCCCAACCCGCAGCTCTGCAAATGTCTGCGAGAGAGGCCCCCCGTGCCAAGGCCCAAGAGGAGGCAACACCCCGGGTGGAGTGGGCCCTCACTCCTAGGGGGCACGGGCGATTTAGGGATTGGTAAACTGCCTTGACAGCGTCCACAATCCAGTGGGCCAACCTCTGCTTGGAGACAGCTCTCCCCTGTTGCTGACCTCCGAAACAGACAAAGAGCTGATCCGAGCTCCTGAAACTCTGTGTGCGGTCTAAGTAGAGGCGCAGCGCGCGTACTGGACACAACACGGACGGGGTTGGGTCTTCCTCCCCAGTGGGGAGCGCCTGTAAGTTCACCACCTGGCCTCCGAGATAATGACCAATGCAGGAACCATTAGCACGAGCCTGGGGCCGAGAATTCAAGGAGTTAGGGGGCGTAAGGGTGCAACTTGAGACATCCTGGGTCCTTAATCGTAAGCAGCGAACCAGCGAGACTCTAGATTAGGGGTGGGCAATTAATTTTACCAATGGGCCACATGAGAAACTTGCATGGTTGTAGAGTGCCGGACCAATACACTTAACTCAGTTCTGTCCTGTATATTATATCTTTACAAAAAATTGTACGGTCACACTGTCACGTCACATGCATGGATGTACGTTTCACATGTAAATTTAAAAATACTGTAGATGAGCCTCCAGCTTGAGTTTTTTTAAAAATACGTCTAAAAATATGAATAGATGTTTTTTTTATATCTATACGATGGCATAACGATGTCTGACAACAATATAATGAAGGAACATGTGCAAAATGCCCTAATCTCCAAACCTGCACTGAACATACATTCATTTCAACATGAACAACTTTAAAAGAAAACTAAAGTGTTGTTTTCTGCTGAACTGAGATTAACAAATAGCAGCATCAAGTTTTGACTGATCATCCTCTGATAACATTTCAGCTCTTCTTGAGGCTGTTGCAGCTGAAAGGGGGGGTTGTTTAATATTTTCTTTTAGTTCATGTCTTTATTTTCCTTCTAAAAGTGTTTCACAGAAGCCTCCATGCACTCTTTTACTTTTTTTCCCATCAGTAAAGGGCTTTTTATGTTTTCCTAAGATCCACTGTATTCTTTGGTTGTTGGGCGGTAAGTGAGTGAGGGAGGGAGGACCCGTGTAGATCGCTCCTACTGGGCTTTGAGCTAATATATTTTGCGTGTCCTTACCTCGGACTGCTGCGGATAAGTTTCTTCAAAGTGTCCACGTCTAATTTCATAATGCTGTTTAAGGTTTCCAATTTTGACAATCGCAACAGACTCCGTGCAAATGAGACAAACCGGTCTCGTGCATGTCGATGCAGGAAGAATAAATGCAAATTTCTCGACCCATTCATCTCAGAAAACATGGTTTTCGGCGTCAACTTTTCTAACTTTTGAAAAGGACATTGTTTTTCAGTCACTGACTGTTACATCTGTGTGCGCGCTGTGCAGTGAGTCTGTCTCGACTCTCTTCACTCAACCGCGTCTGAACTAGCAAGTAGCAACAGTGCGCATATGTTAACTGTCCGTGGCGCCGTAGGACCCAAACTGCTACTGAGCGGACCTTGATGTGCCTGGTATAAATTTGATTGCATTAGAAAATAATGTTAGGCGTTCATTTATTTATTATGTCAAAAATCTTTGAGGTCCGGACAGACGCATCTAGCGGTCCTGCCCTGCCCTAGGGGCTCGAAGGGGGGCCTGGTGAGACCTGACAGGGCTACATCCAGGTCCCAAGAGGGTATGGAGTGCGGACGAGGCGGGTTACGCCTCCTCACACCCCTTAGGAATCTAATGACCAGGTCGTGCTGTCCTAGAGACTTCCCAGCAACTAGGTTGTGATGAGCAGCAATGGCGGCTACATACACTTTCAGTGTGGAGGGGGAGAGGTTAGTCTCGAGTCTCTCTTGTAGGAAGGACAGCACGGACCCGATCGCACAACTCCGTGGGTCTTCTCCTCGAGAAGCACACCAGGTCGAGAAGAGGCGCCANTACACCAAAACCTTATTTCAAATGATTTATTTGTAGATATATCTTACAAGTGTTGTTGCTGCATGATCGCGCTCTTATATAAGATTTTTGCATAAAACCAGCTGAACCTCCGTTGTCTTATTTTGTCTGCCTCGTCTTTCACAAAGCGGACACTAAAAAGAAATAAACAAACTGCCGCCTTTGTTTTCTCCGTCAGGTTTGTTTTATAATGCCAACTCATTTTCAGGAAAAACTGCTAAAGGCAGTTCAATTTGTTGCTAAAAGTTGCTAAATTACGTTGTGATGTCATTGCGTAATGACGTCATTACAGGCCCGTATTGACTAATCAGGAAGACCTGGAGAATTCCCGGTGGGCTGGGCTGTTTTTTTTGGCCGTGAGGGCCGGTGTTGTCATGCCACTGGGTTAAAATATACACTGTAAAACTGGTTTGCCAGTAACTTACTGTAGATTTAATGTACAATTTTGTTTTAGGCATAAACTTACCCAGTTTGTATATTTTTCTTTCATAAAACAAGACTAAATATCTTGGGTCACTTTTCTTGTTATGTAAATGTATCATAATTTAAGAAGTTTTAAATATTTTTACAGAAAACAAAGAGAATAATGCTTAGGAAGAATGTCATTTTTTGCAGCGTTGCTGTGCTAATGCCAGTCTCTTCTTGCTCATTTTGAATCTCAAAAGTCAAAGTGTTTTCATTTTGATTAAAGTAATTGAAAACAGTACTAATTGGAAAGTATATTAAGTAGTAATTCAAACTACAGTAAATTATTGGCAAACCTGCTGCAAAAACTACAGCAAAGTTTTACAGTGACATGCTGTCCTTAGGCTGCCTGCAACAGCAGCACCATTCTTTTATTATTTTACTACAGCCCCTCTCTTTTTATTTATTATTTTCTCACAGCCCCATTCGCAGAGTACAGCCTGCAGGTTAATGATGATGTAATTATCTTTTGACTCCACCGACAGCGGCACCTTGTTAAAAAAACATCAGTTGTAGGAGATATGCCATGCGAGGGAAAACAATGGATAATAGAAAGCGCAAAAGCGATGCTGAAAAGGTCAGATAAAAAAAGCTCTTGAAACTGACACGGCCAAATGTACTAAGCCGAGTACATTTTTCCTAAAACTAGCGAGACAACAAATGAAGACAATGAGACGGACGGTAAGCTAACGTTAAACTAGTTAGGAGCAGTGCAAGTACTCACTGTTAGAAGTCCTGTTAGCTACGGTTGCCAACCGTCCTGTATTAGCCGGGACGTCCCGTATATTGAGCCTGCCTGATTTGTCCCATACGTGACTTCCCATGTCCCGCTTATTGACTGCTCAGCGGATTGAAGCAACAGCAGCAGCAGTGGTGTTCAAGACACTTGAGAATAATATTACCGACACTTGTCATGTAATCACAGCCCCCTGACGCGCATCAGTTTACATTAAGAAAATGCTTCTTTGTTTCTGAATCTGCAAAGCATGCATCTGTCGCACGCTCCCTCAGACCTCCGTTTGTAAACTGTTTTGCACTGTTTGCCTGACCGGGGGGGCTGCTGACATCAACTTTAGAATTTAAAGTTTTCATATTTATTAATATAACTTTAAAATGTAACATTCTGCTTAATTTATTTATTATTAAATATAGGAATTTATTCTCTGTCTAATATTTGACCTGTGTTTCTTTCTTTTATCTTAAATGTTTACTTCTCTGAGATAACCACGCTGTGTGTGTGTGTGTTTGAGCTTACATTTACATTTAGTCATTTAGCAGACGCTTTTATACAAAGCGACTTACAAATGAGGTAAACAATAGAAGCAATTGGAACAACATAAGGACAACAAAAAGCATAAGTGCAATAAAACTGTTCTCACAACGCTTACCACAGTATACAGAGCTAAGTTGGTTTTTTATATAGAAAGAGTAGAAAAGAGATCAGGTCAGGTGCTGATGGAAGAGATGTGTTTTCAGCCGATTCTTAAAGATGGCCACAGAATCTGCTGATCTTGTAGCAGAGAAGAGAAGGATGTGAGAGCGATTTTTTACCTTTTTGGGATGGCACCACAAGACGTCGTTCCTTTGCAGAGCGTAGGGATCTGGCGGGTACATAAGTCTGCATTAGCGAATGAAGATAAGGGGGTGCCGAACCAGTGATGGTCTTGTGGGTCAGGAGCAGAGTCTTGAATTTGATGCGAGCGACTATAGGGAGCCAATGTAATTTAATGAAGAGAGGAGTGACGTGTGCTCTCTTCGGTTCCCTGAAGATCACTCTTGCCGCTGCATTCTGGATCATCTGTAGAGGTTTTGTTGTGCAAGCAGGAAGTCCAGCTAGTAGCACATTGCAATAGTCCAGTCTGGACAGAACAAGAACCTGGACTCGCACTTGCGTAGCATGCTTGGATAGGAAAGGTGTAATTTTCCTAATATTGTAGAGGATGAATCTACAGGACCGAGTGGTGCTTGCAACTTGATCTGTGAAGTTTAGCTGATCATCGATCACCCCTCCCAGGTTTTTGGCCGTTCTGGAAGATGTGATGGTTGATGAGCCCAGTTGAATGGAGAGATTGTGATAAATCTTTGTGTCGGCCGGGATTACAAGCAGTTCTGATTGTTTTTGCAAGGTTCAGCTGCAGGTGATGGTCCTTCATCCAGAGCGAAATGTCGCTCAGGCATGCTGAAATGTGTGCAGAAACAGTCGGATCGTCAGGCGGAAAGAGGGAGAGCTGTTCAGAGGGAGGGAGCGTGGCGGAGACCGCAGAGGATAAGCGGGAGGGAGAGAGTGTTCGTAATGTGACCAGTGGGGAAGCATGTGTAGTGTCTGGAGAAGTTAGGTCGAGATCAAGAGTGATGAGGAAATGATCCGACGTGTGCAGTGGGGTGACCTGGGAGTGATGAGTGGAGCAGTAGCGCGTGTAGATTAGATCTAGTTGATTACCAGACTTATGGGTTGCTGAAGTGGGAACTACCTTGAGGTCAAACGATGCAGTCAGGTTGTTGAAGTCGGCAGCCTGTGGTTTTTCAAGGTGGATGTTGAAGTCTCCAAGTACCACCAGAGGAGTACTATCCTCGGGGAAGGATGACAGACGCGTATCCAACTCCTCCAAGAAATGTCCAAGCTGACCTGGGGGACGATTGATAACTACAACATGAGTTTTAACAGGGTGGATGACAGTAACAGCATGTGACTCGAAGGAGATGTTGTCACATGAGGGTGCCAGTTGTTTGAATTTCCAGTCGTTAGGGATAAGTAGACCTGTTCCTCCACCCCATCCTGATATTAGTGGGCTGTGGGAGAAAGTGTTGTTATTTGAGAGGGCAGCCGGTGTGGCACTGTCCTCTGGCTTGATCCTTGATTCAGGACACTTGCGTATGTCAGTACGCGTGTATATTGTGCTCTGTGCGTGTGGAGTTGTGCTTTATGCATGTGGGAGTGTATGAACCTGTGTGCGTGTCTGTATTCTGTGTGTGTTCATTTTTTTTTCTTGTATAAAAAATAATATTTTGTATAACTTGTACATGTACAGCTGCTTTGTAACAATGAAAACTGTAAAAAGCGCTATATAAATAAAGTTGACTTGACCTCCGCGTCACGCACACTCGCACGTGCACACACACACACAAAGTGTTGTGGTGTTAACAAACTTTTTACAGAAAAGCGCATAACAACATGAAATGTAGTTTGTCTGTACATATGCACATAGTTTGATACGCAGACGGACGCATAGCCTACTATTTTATTGATTAATGTCTGTAAACAGAAATGGAAAATATGTCAATGAGAATGGCTTTCTTGTGCATTTAGTTGTGCTAAAATGTTAAAATACTGTACAGTACTATATGTAACCATTTACGCAAATACGGCGCAATGACGTCATGCATATGTTAATTAGCACTGCTGCACAGGTCAAATTTTGTCCCATTTTTAATAGTGAAAAAGTTGGCAAGCCTATGTGTAGCCTACATTAGTAACAGTTATAAACAAACACTGCAATAACTGATGAAAGACAGATGATGTCAGCTCCACTGCTTTACACCCATTGGTCGCTGCCTGCCAAAAGTCGCTCATCATTTGCATAAATTAAACAATTCTCAACTTTGTCGCATCGATAGACACGGCCACTTCCTCTTATTTATATTCTAGGTTATGCCATACAGTATGCATGCATTATTAAAAAAAATGACAATATTTACAACAAATAAATTAACGTGCAGTCAGTGTAAACAGCTGATCTCTAGATATCAGATTATAAATGTGGCAGGTGTTATGAGGTGGCATCATGGAGTTGCGACACTCGATCTCGCCGCCGTGTGGTCAGTGGTTCATGAAGCCCTCAATAGTTCCAAACAAATCCGTGATGTCAAACTATTTGAATGGATTTTAGCGGGACAGACAACAGAAACTATATTTGCATACATTTTGCTAAATATATTAGCACATTGTGTACACTGAATACTACGCTGACTACATTTTTAGCAGCATTTCGTCTGGGGAGTAATATGAATTTTAGGGATGAACAATATCAAAATCTCACTGTACGATAATACCTCGGTATACAGTCCACAGTACAATTTTATATTATATTTTTATATTGTCACTTGCGTTCCGAAACGTAGAGCACGACACAGCGAAACCAATAAAAATAGAATAGCTTCTTAATTTCAAACAACTCCACCTTAAACAAATTATGAAAAATAAACAATTTTATGTGCTTTTCACAAACTTTCAAAGCAAATTTCACTACAAATTTCTCAGTTATGTCACATGAGGTATCGGTGCATTTTTACGAGTACAAGTACGAGTACATAAGCTTAGTATCGGGCCCGATACTTTAATATATGCATGCAGTTTCATGAGAATGACAGCTAGGCCATTTAGCTAATTCTAAAATTTCATATTGTTTAAATATGGAGGCCTTTTACTGGAAACATGCTATGATTGTGGGTAGAGTGAAAATAATATGACTTGATGTTCCGGGCCTTTTTACATCTGAGACAGGTGCCCTGGACTTCCTAAAAAGCGAATTGCTGTGTTGCTGTTGTGCGTGACTTTTTAGAACAAGGTCTGTTAGCCTTTTACCCAAGCAGAACAAGCAGCTATTGCTCATTCTATTGGACTACAAAAAAATCTAAATCCCAGACAGCTAGTTACGGTCTGGCCCCAACTAAAATCTCCAGGAGTCCATGTTTATGTGATGGCAGAACAGGCAGATAAAGTTGTTTTTCACATGAGAATATGTTGTTTGTGTGGTGTGGTTAAAAAAGAAAAACACTACAGGAAATAAAAGTAGATTAAAAAAAGTTATTGCCTACATACCAGTAAACTTCACAGCAAGTAAAGAGATTTGAGCTGGCTGTTGATTGTGTTTTTGATAATAGTGAATAAACTGAGACTATTACAAAATAACCAATGCAGAGATAACTAGGGCTCAATGTCAAGATTATACATTTGTCTGATGATTAATAGTCAAATAAATAATTGTTTTATAAATTGTCAAATAAATAATTGTGTGATTAATTTGGATTTTATAAAATGATTACAATTATTTGTAAATTCAAATTAAATTGTTTCTCATAGGGATGTAAGATATTTTCACCATTTACGGGGGTGATTTTATTGCCATCCGAATCCAGAATGTCTGTGTTTTTCTCCCACCACCCGCGGAAAAATCCCAGGCCGAATTACCTACTGTTTTTTGACAAACACCAAGGTCGTGCGGGAATTTAGTTGCCGTCCGAATCCTCATCTCTGAGTTTATAACAGGCGTTAAATCCAAAATATGTTTTGTAAAACTGTTCTGACCACTTAAAAGCACTGCACTGTGTTGCTCTTTAGAAGGTTCAGGGATTATAGTGTCTAGTATATATTATAGTTTATTTTAGATTATAGTGTATAGTATAGTTGAAAATACCATAAATGGCAGCATAAAAAGTACAACATGACTCGCATAACATCTTATCACCCGAAGCGCTTCTGCGAACGGAGAGAAACAGTTCACAGATGGCAGAAATGCATTGTGGCGAGGGGAGCGTGGTGTAGCGAGGTGTGCAGCAGGAGAGAGAGCCGGGAGACGAGCGGTAAGTGAATGGAGTAATTACAGACGATCAACACCTGTGTCTTGTTCCAGTAAGGGCGCGGAGAGAGGATATAAGCACCAGAGGAAGGCACAATGGGGGAGAAGAGACGGACTCCACACGAGCTGCCACGGACCCAAACCTTCCAGTCAGCCAGGAGGACCTGCGCTGACTTGCGAGCGACACAAGCCAGGCTGAGAGAGAAGCTGGGAACGTTTAGGACTGTTTACTTTGGCGGACTCGCTACATGCATCCTTTTGGCTTTCTTTATTTTACAAAAGCACAATGTTTTGTGGTTATCGTGGATCAACGCAAATAAATGTAAACCCTTTACAGCTTCGAATCAGTGGCGATGGTGCAAAAAATGTTAGGCAACAGGAACAATAACCTAAAAATTACACCATCAATGATAGTAATAGTAGGACTAAATGTAATTGTTAAATAGGCATTTGACAGGTGATAGAACCATTTATCATTACCTCTTATCTTAAAATGAAACATTCAACGATCAAAGCATGTACTTGTAGCATTATTAAGTGAATTTTAATTTATTGTGGATTAATTGCAGTAATAAACTGCCAGCCCATGTGAAAAAATACTGTGGTAGCCTATATTTTATTACTTACTAAAGAAAACTGTAGTATTCTTAGATGCTAAAGTGTTGATGTATAGTGTTTTTGAACTATACCATAGCAAGAGAAGAGTAGAGAGAAGAGTACTGTAAGTACTATAATGCATTACAATATGTCATGGTCGCAACCATAGAGTATTTATGGTAGTCACATTTATTAGCGGGAATACGGTATATTCAAGCAAATGTCAGGTGAATGGTGGCGTGCACGCTGAATGGTGTTGCCAGGAGCTGGCCTATGTC